>NW_026683850.1:0-19290 GCF_030247195.1 Topomyia yanbarensis | reverse complement strand
AAAAAACTTTATTTGGCAAAGTTGTTGAGAATATCTTAAGTATTAACTTCGCTGAAGAGACTATGTGACTTAAAAAAAAACTTTTCCTGGTAATTTTGTAGAATTTCAAAATGTCGCAAGATTTTGTTCAGCATAAGAAAATACAGAATTTTTGTAATGTAAGTTTATTTGTATCTCTTATGACTTAGAAGTTATCGAATGTTTTAGTGTCCAAAAAACAATATTTTGGTATGGAAGCCGCAATTTTCCGCAGACGACGACCAATACGAATCTGTAAAACAAATACTATCAAAATCGTTTGGTGGGCTCTAGCCTACTTTCAAGTCAAATTCGAGTAAATTCATTCTTTAGCATATTTTTCTTATCTTAGAGATGCAAAATATACAAAAATAATGATACTGTACTGTAAGCCCTCCTTAAGGGAAATTTTTACTAAATGATCAGAACGGGTTATGAGGTTTTGTCGATGAACTAAAGAAGAATATTTTAACCGCTGCGGTTTATTAAAAGAAAGAAAAAAATATGTTAGTCCAGGTGTTTGCGTTTTGACTTCGTCTCTTCAAAACCAGAAAAAATATGTGCCGATTTTGTCAATGTCATCGTTTTATCAGCCTAAAATTCGCCTAGGGGCTGAAAAAAACGGGTCTTCACTTTATTCAAAAAACGACTAAAACTCTATTATGAGGCCGTTCATAAATTACACTACATATTTAAGGGTAAAAGAAGAAAGCATGAAGCATCTTGTAACATAGTTGAGAGAAGAAACGGAGGAGGGGGCTAAAAGCTTCCCAACTAGAAAAGGAAATCAAACATTGGAAATATGCACGTCCTTTTTAAAATCCAAAATCTTCTAGTTTAAATTAAATTGTGAATGGCCTAATAAACTACTAAAAGTTTCTTCAAAATATGTTTTTTCGCGCTAAAAATAATTACACAACAATTACACAATAGCTCAAAATGTGTTTTCTTCACGGTCAAAACAATTTTGATCACCTTTTGCCGCTTGGAAACACTGTGCACCTGGGACTCTTCTGTGCACCAACTTACTCGAAAAGTTGAAAAAATTCTAGTTTGACACATCGACCTTCTGCGTATTGAAATGTCCAAAATTATTGATTTTCAACTGCCAACAACTTTCCCTTCAATATACATTCATTTTGACGCATCGTCGGACTCCGCTGTGCATAGAAAATGTCCAAAACTATTGATTTTCAACTGCCAACAACAAGTCCTTCAATAGGTATTTATTTCTAAAAAATTTAAAGGTTACCGCATCAACTTCAACTCCAATAAACGGGAAAGTAACGCAAAATGTATCGCGATAACCGATGAACCGACGATGACGATGAATACGACGATACAATTATCGACGATGACGATGAAGGCGACGATACATTATCGTTAACGGAGTTTCCGATGACGATACATTATCGTTAACGAGTAACGCCGATAAATTATCGTGAAAAATGTATCGTATTAACAACCCTGATCTTAAAGTAACTCTTGCTGTCTTCTATTATTTTACGAAGGTTCCCCGAACGTGAGTACTTCCTAATTTGTTTAGTGTTAGTGAGCCTTCGGCTCTCGCTAGAACCTCGTGTTCTCCTGTTCTAACTAAGGCTATTCGCAACTAAAGCTATTCGCTCTATTTCCCGAACATAATTATGCATTTGTATCGATGCGCTCACAATCATGAAAGAGCCACGCCTATGTAAATAATTACGTTAATATTGGCACAGCTAAATTCTATACAATCGTAAAAACACCTGCAGCCGGTGTCATTGGAAATCGATTATTTACCGCGAATACCTATAAACAATCATTAATTCTTAGAGCAACACAATGACTCACGTTTGTTGTGCTATGTGCACCGCGACTTAAGACGCTGCGTTTGCAAATTCGCTAGTGGCGAGTTCTTTCAGGTCAACCTTAGAATTGTTGGTTGCGCATTTTTAGGTGTTTACCATTGTGGGGCTGTTCATCTCCCCTTTGTTAATGAGTTGATAATTATCTTGAAGAGATCATTATCAATGTTACGTGTTGGTTTTATATTAAATTCTTTACTGTTCTCCTAAATATGTTACCATGCTGCCCTCCCAGAAGCCGTTGTTGTTGCTGTTACTTGAAGTCTGCCTTGGGATGTCGTCTTCTGGGTTGTTCGTTCATATAGTACTGCCTGTACATATGTTCCGTGTATCTTGGGACTTATCAATTGGTCGACTTTAGATATCGGGTGTGGGTGTTTCGGCTGCCATCTCGTGAGTCCGGGGTTGGTTTTCCGTTCGTTTGCCTCAGCTTCCTTCATCTATGCTGCGTCTGGGGCTTGGTTTGCGTCCTCTTCGAGTGGATTATGTGATTTCGTTACTTCGTTTCCTTCCTCTCCTTCTTCTCCGTTTGTTGTTGTCGTTCTTGTGGTTGCCGAGGATAGGATGTTTGACTTATCCTGCCTCGTGAATTGTAAAATGTTGCAGACGAAATGCGATGTGTAACTTATCTCAGTCGTCCTTGCAATGCGTAATCTGTAGCTGACTTGCTAGTGTTACGACCTTTCCTACTGGATTCTTCCTACTGACGTTTAATCTGCCTTGCTGATTTCCTGATGGCTACTTTATTCCTGCCATCTAGTTTGTAAAAATGCTTCCCGCATGATGTGGTGTTGATACGTTTCTTTAGTTCATTGTTTATATATTTTGTTGTTGTTTAGCTCCAGCCAGAGTTTGATGGTTCTGACTGCGCTTTACTGAACACTGCATAATGACTGGCAGTATGTCCAGCTTGAGTCGATTTTTTTCAGTGGTTGCGACTCCGATTCTTTGCTATGGTTTTTCTTTTACTTGCTTCATATTGCAGCTTGTCTTGCGACCATTCTCTACCTTCGATTTATTTGCCCGCTCCGGTCTTGCCCTTTCGTTCGTTGGTCCAGTTCTCATCCTTCACTGTTGCTCCGCCCTTGCCGTCACAACCCAACACCTTCAACCCTCTGTCTTCCGCCTGATTCGTCCTTTGTCATCATAAATTTTCAGACCAAAAGTATGTGGTGATGTTGGCTTCCTGGGGGTGAAAAATTTCTTTTGTCCTTGATCTTCAGATTTCACTTGTTTGTTTGTTGCTTTTCAAAAAAAATTCTTTGTGGATAATAAATTGATATTAAATTGTGTAATTTTTTTATCCGCTTATTAATGTTATTATGTAATTTTCATCGCTTATCAAATCATATATTGTCGTTTGGGCATTCAATCTAATCTTTCTTATTATGTAATTTTCATCGCTTATCAAATCATATATTGTCGTTTGGGCATTCAATCTAGTCTATCTTCACGTTCGGGTATTCTATCTGATCTATGTTTTTCCGAACAAATGGTTAGTAATGTTAGTTATGTTATGTTTTTTTTCATATGGAGGAATAACCGTTTGTTAGTAATATGTTGTTTTTTTATATATATGAAGACAGTAGTTTGTTAGTAATATGCTTCGAATTGTTGTGATTAGCTTAGTTTGTTAGTGCGCTGTAAATGTGATTGAATGTTACCTATGTTTCCTTCTTTCGGCGAGATTTTGGTATCCTTTATTCGGATTGGTGTGGCCTCCTCCCCCCTTTCCAGTAAGGTGGTTGCAGGTGGGACCTGGTTTTACTGAAATTAGACTTAGATTCTTCCTTTATTATTTTGTTTTATTTATTTATTCATAGTTCTCCACTTTATTTGTTTTTCTCTTGTTTCCCGTTTCCCGATATGTTGTCTGTTAGGTGTTTTTGTTATATTACTTAATTTCATCCTATGAAGCTCCCTGCTATTGGGCATGGGTTTCTGATTGATTCGTATTCAGTATTATTTATTTATTTTACGTATTTGTTGAAACATTCCTTCAACCATTGTTTTTCCATCTGTATCCTGTATGTCCTTACTCCATTAATTATTCCCCTCAGACGCTTTTCTTCTTTTCATCTTTTACCTCTTAATTCGTATTCATCTCAATTTGGCAACCCAGGGTGATCCTATAAAGATACCGTAAAAATATTATTCCCCGGAAGTATGTAAGCTTCCTATTATTAACCCTTCTATCTTGTTTTCTTTAGCCCCCCTTGAATACTTTCGTTGCTTTTTTCATGATTGCATTGCTTTTTATCACTTTTGCCGCCTTAATTAAACGTTCCCCTTGTTTAACTTTTCTTTTCTCTTTATTGTATTATCTTCTCTGTAGGTCATGTTATATTTGTGTTTCTTCCTGTTGTGTCCTTCTGTCTCTGCGTTCATGTTTTACGTTTTTCTTTTTCGTATGTATTTTAATTCGACTGCGATTCTTAGTCGTCATGTAAATAGAATTTGTCATCACGTTCATAAAATAAAGACATTCATACTCATTCCGGGTTCCGGTTCCCTTGTCCACTCATATGTGTATTAGCTTTCATACTTGTATTAAGTGATATAAATGATTCTTAATCAATATTGCATATGTTTTATCCGCAGGCCAGCGTAGGGTGAGAAAAAAAAATAATTCCAATTAAAAATTGTTCATTCTTTTCGTATATTGTTGTCCATGTTTTCTTTGTGTCTAGGTTCTGCTTTATGATTTCCAGAGTGAGTCTCCATCTTTTATTATTTGTAAATCATGCATTGTAATTCTGCGTTACTCGCAGGCGTTTCCCGCTTCCTTTTATTGCAGCTTTTCTGATATACTTTTTCATTCCAATACTTTTACCCTCTCATTTATATTGCGCCGTAATGTCTTTATAAACTATGAGTTTTCAATAAATTCTTTCGTTATCTTTTCCTTCTTATATTGTAGTATGTTCTTTGTTTCTTCCATACTTTTGCTTCTGGCTCTGCAACTATAACTTTCTTAGTAGCAAATAAATATTTTCGTCAATTATACTCCTTTTTTGTATTCGCATTTTAAAAGCTTTTCTTCATCTTATATCAAACAAACGATTACCCATTTCGTGGTAATTTTGCATTTTTTTAGTGCTGGTTTACTAGTATGCGCTGTCGTAATATTTTGCCTCCTTTGTTGATTGGGTTGCATTGTACCCCCTTCTTTAGTATTTGGCGTTGCCTTCTGATTTTTTTTCTGTTGTTTATTTATGCGCATATTCATGTCTGGTTGTTTCTCTTTTTTCTTCTCATTTATGGTCTGTAATTTCGTTTTGCTTATAATGTTCCTATCCAGTGTGTGTTTCGTTTGTCTTCTGTTTTCCCTCTGTCCTATATTTGGTATGTGTGGTTCTATAACGGTTTTCCGTGTGCAGCATGATATCTCCCCTTTGAAACATAGGAAGAATATGCCTAAAGCTCCTCCTATGACCAAAAAGACACTAAATGTCGTCCATGGGTTCTCTAGAGGGGCATATGCTAAATTTTCTAGCGTGGTTCTATGGTTTTTTATTTCGTCGACTTCTACCCCTATGTCGAAAAGTTTCTTTGTGTTAAATAACGAAACTATCTTATTACGTTTTGAAAGAGACGGTATCCCCTTATCCTTCCATTTATTAGAAATATTTGGTATGTCCGTATGTAGTATGTGGTATGTTAATTTTGTTTCACCTTGTGTTTCACTGAAGTGTGTAATTCTTATACTATCCGTCTGTATCATCATGTCCGGCAGTAATTTTATATTTCCTTTGCCTTGTATTGTAGTTTCCGTAACGTTCTTTCCCGTGAAAACGGATACCTTCAACTTGTTAGGTGTAATATACGTCCATATGTTTCTAATTGCAGTTTCCAACCATATGTCGTGGTTCAACTGCAGCGCTTTTGTTTTGCATGTCGTCGTTATGGCTCTAAAATATAGCGCGGCCATACATGTATCCTCTTGTTTGAGGTCTCTTTCTATATTGCTTAATTTACAAAGCCTAGTGTCTCCTATTCTATCGCAGTTGTCATAATCTGCCTGGGTTAATACATATCCCCAGTTGTTTTCTTATTTTATTATTATGTCTTCCTCTAACTGCAATATTGTCAATATGTTTCCGGTTATGCTTGGCTCGATTGTGCCTTTATACGCATACCATTTGCTTTTTTTCACGAGCGGAATTTGAAGTGTCATAATTATATCTAAGTCGTTGGTGAGGTTTACGTAGTAATGAAGTGTATTTAATATTTCTGGCATAATTGCCCCGTCTGCTCTTCTCGGGAAAGTAAGGTTGTCGTTCAGCGTTGCTTCCTCACTGTCTAGTGTTCGTATTAGTTGTACTGGGTTTATTATTTCTGCTAGGTCGAGGCTCTTTGTGTTTTCTGCGTGTAATATTGCTATCAACGTTTTACATTTCTTACAAAAGAAATGTAAAGGATTCGCTCAAATTTTGAAAACTTTTTCCGAGGCCCGGAGGGCCGAGTTTCATATACCAATCGACTCAGCTCGACAAATTGAGACAATGTCTGTATGTGTGTGTGTATGTGTGTATGTATGTATGTACAAAATGTCATGTAATTATCTCAGCAATGGCTGAACCGATCTTAATGAAATTAGTTTCTAATGAAAGGCCTGACGTTGCCATTTGACACTATTATTTTTGATTTTCGATATGTTGTTTACTTTTTGAGATATGGGCGATTTTGTCAAAACACAGCCGGTTTTTTGCAAATAACTTTCGAACGAAACAATATAAAACAACAACATAAATAGAAATCTTGTAAAAATACCTTTCTAACAAGCTATAGATTGTCAAAATCCGTGCACGAGCGGCGGAGATATTAAACATTTTGTATTTTTAGTCCTCGCTTACCAATTTCCATGAATGAAAAATGAGATTTTTTCATACAGAGTATTGCTTGACTGGTGTTTTAGGGGCAAAACTAAACCGATTTTGAATATCGGGGTATGAAAATACATTACCTTTATAATAAATGAACTATTTCTCAAAAATCAATGTATAAGTTCACTTCAAAGACAAAATAATGTGTTGATAAAGAAACAGTGAGTTCTAGTATTTATTCCTTGGATTAGGCATTGCGTTCAATCATGAGGTAAATTTTGGATGGTATATCAATACCAATACAGATCAACAAGTAATTCACCTAGTAGTGAGATAAAAGATTTCTAATATAATTATACTCGTGGCGTCACCGAAGCAACTGTATGTTTGAAGCCCAAAAATCTAGCGAAAATTTAGCTCTTTTGCAAGATTTAGGTTATACTGGTTATGGCGCAAAAATTACTGCTTACATTATTTATGATAAGAATGTAAGACTCAATATATCATAATAATATACCTATAAAAATAATGTCACTGCATTAACCATCATTTGTCATTCCTCACACGCACCCCGCATCTCTCTCTCTCTCTCTTTCTCTCTCTCTCTGTTTCTCTTTCTCTCTCTGTCTCTCTTCTATCGCATCTATCTAGCTATTTCTGTATCCATTTCTAAGTTGTGTGATAAGATCTTCTGCCAATCTGAAATATTTATTAATTGTAATTGCGAAGGTTTGAGAAAACAAAACTATTTTTTGTCTGCTGCTACATCAACTCAACTTTAATTCAATTGTATTCAAAACCTGTATCTATTCATGGCTATATCAGAAAAATATTTGGCTTAACTGAGTAATATGAAAGATTGACGATGAAAATTTTCAAAAGACATTCCACGTGCAATATTTAAGCTATTCGTATCTCTATTGAATTTTGGATGAATTATATGCTCAAAGACTGAAAGCTGAAGCCAGCAGGATTGGAATTGCCATCAAAGTTTCGAAGACAAAATACATGAGAGGAAGAGGTTCTAGAGACGACAATGTGAACCCCCCACCCGAGTTCGGATTGACGGTGAAGAAATCGAGATGGTCGACGAATTCATGTATTTGGGCTCACTGGTAACCGACGACAATGATAACAGCAGAGAAATTCAGAGACGGATCTTAGCGGGAAATCGTGCCAACTTTGGACTCTAGAGGACGCTCAGGTCGAACAAAATTCGCCGCCGCACGAAGTTGATTATCTTCAAGACGCTGATTAGATCAGTGGTCCTCTACGGCCACGAGATCTGGACTATGCTTATGGAGGACCAACGCGCCCTTGGAGTTTTCGAACGAAAGGTGTTGCGTACCATCTATGGTGGCGTGCAGATGGAACACGGAACGTTGCGCAGGCGAATGTACCATGAGTTGTATCAGCTGCACATTCGTTGTATTGGTACGAACTTTCATGAGAAAAAACGGATCAAAGACCAAAAATATTCACAAATTAGATCCAGGAAAAGAAGTCTCCCAAAGTACCCACTCTCGATGGAGGATGCAACTACAATGTATCTTCTAACTTATCGTCGTCCATATTTGGATACACTGAGTAGTTTGAACCATTTATTTTTCACAGTATTGGTCTGTATAGGACTTATTTATCCATATTTCCTGCACGAGAATTCCAAACGAAACAATATGAAAGCTATAAGGATGAATGGAAAGAGACTGCATTGCAATCAACTGAATGCACGGCTTTTATGCTATCAACATAGCCTAGACATTTCACACTATTTACTTCAATGCAAATAAAAACTTTGAAATATCTACCTGTCTCATTCACGAATCGCATTCTCCCTGTCGTTCTCTGTTTAAGAGGCTTGAAAGCACATGTGACCTTGTCTCATTTTACTATATTCAATTTCACGTTAAAATACTGGACCAGTAAATTCTATTCTGAACATAAATCTTTTTTTCGGGAATATGTGGCCAAAAAGTAAAATTCGAATTCGTCAAGTAAAGAAGCATGAAAACAAAAAGATTAAAACCAAAAAAAGATGGAAGCCGTAGAAAGTTTATTGCATATTTATTAGCCTTTTCTCAGAAGATGGGATTTTCAAAAACATTTCAAAACTTTCTGATGCAATGGTTCTCAAATTCGTACAATCCAGTTTATTCATTTTCTTTATTCAAAAATTTTTTTGGCTTCAAATATATGACTTTTTCATTTTAATTAATTATTTCATTCCGCATCTTTTTATTCGTTTTGTTCATCTGCGTTCATTTTACTTATTATATTCGTTTCATTCATTGGATTCACTCTGATCAGTTTATTCCTTTTGTGCATTTTACTCATATCATTCATTGTTTTCATTGTATGCATTTTATTCATTTTTCCAGTTTATTCATTTTGCTCAGTTTTTTCATTTTAATAATCTGACTACTTTTTCAGTTTTAATCATTTCATCCAAATAATTTATTTGATTCAATTTATTTCTTTATATTAATTTATAACCTTTTACCATTGTTCAATTTTTCATTTTAATCAATGCATTTAATTCTGCTCATTTTCTTCTTTTTATTCATTTTATCACTTCAGCTCAATTTGTTTATTTGATTCGTTTGTTTTATTTATACTTTTCATTTATTTTTTACTTTATTCATTTTGTTCATCCATTATTTTTATTTATTTGATCCATTTCATTAATTTGATTCATTATATTCACTGGATGAATTAAATCAATTTGCTTGATTTGCTTGATTTGTTTGATTTGCTTGATTTGCTTGATTTGCTTGATTTGCTTGATTTGCTTGATTTGCTTGATTTGCTTGATTTGCTTGATTTGCTTGATTTGCTTGATTTGCTTGATTTGCTTGATTTGCTTGATTTGCTTGATTTGCTTGATTTGCTTGATTTGCTTGATTTGCTTGATTTGCTTGATTTGCTTGATTTGCTTGATTTGCTTGATTTGCTTGATTTGCTTGATTTGCTTGATTTGCTTGATTTGCTTGATTTGCTTGATTTGCTTGATTTGCTTGATTTGCTTGATTTGCTTGATTTGCTTGATTTGCTTGATTTGCTTGATTTGCTTGATTTGCTTGATTTGCTTGATTTGCTTGATTTGCTTGATTTGCTTGATTTGCTTGATTTGCTTGATTTGCTTGATTTGCTTGATTTGCTTGATTTGCTTGATTTGCTTGATTTGCTTGATTTTCTTGATTTGCTCGATTTGCTTGATTTGCTTGATTTGCTTGATTTGCTTGATTTGCTTGATTTGCTTGATTTGCTTGATTTGCTTGATTTGCTTGATTTGCTTGATTTGCTTGATTTGCTTGATTTGCTTGATTTGCTTGATTTGCTTGATTTGCTTGATTTGCTTGATTTGCTTGATTTGCTTGATTTGCTTGATTTGCTTGATTTGCTTGATTTGCTTGATTTGCTTGATTTGCTTGATTTGCTTGATTTGCTTGATTTGCTTGATTTGCTTGATTTGCTTGATTTGCTTGATTTGCTTGATTTGCTTGATTTGCTTGATTTGCTTGATTTGCTTGATTTGCTTGATTTGCTTGATTTGCTTGATTTGCTTGATTTGCTTGATTTGCTTGATTTGCTTGATTTGCTTGATTTGATTGATTTGATTGATTTGATTGATTTGATTGATTTGATTGATTTGATTGATTTGATTGATTTGATTGATTTGATTGATTTGATTGATTTGATTGATTTGATTGATTTGATTGATTTGATTGATTTGATTGATTTGATTGATTTGATTGATTTGATTGATTTGATTGATTTGATTGATTTGATTGATTTGATTGATTTGATTGATTTGATTGATTTGATTGATTTGATTGATTTGATTGATTTGATTGATTTGATTGATTTGATTGATTTGATTGATTTGATTGATTTGATTGATTTGATTGATTTGATTGATTTGATTGATTTGATTGATTTGATTGATTTGATTGATTTGATTGATTTGATTGATTTGATTGATTTGATTGATTTGATTGATTTGATTGATTTGATTGATTTGATTGATTTGATTGATTTGATTGATTTGATTGATTTGATTGATTTGATTGATTTGATTGATTTGATTGATTTGATTGATTTGATTGATTTGATTGATTTGATTGATTTGATTGATTTGATTGATTTGATTGATTTGATTGATTTGATTGATTTGATTGATTTGATTGATTTGATTGATTTGATTGATTTGATTGATTTGATTGATTTGATTGATTTGATTGATTTGATTGATTTGATTGATTTGATTGATTTGATTGATTTGATTGATTTGATTGATTTGATTTGATTGATTTGATTGATTTGATTGATTTGATTGATTTGATTGATTTGATTGATTTGATTGATTTGATTGATTTGATTGATTTGATTGATTTGATTGATTTGATTGATTTGATTGATTTGATTGATTTGATTGATTTGATTGATTTGATTGATTTGATTGATTTGATTGATTTGATTGATTTGATTGATTTGATTGATTTGATTGATTTGATTGATTTGATTGATTTGATTGATTTGATTGATTTGATTGATTTGATTGATTTGATTGATTTGATTGATTTGATTGATTTGATTGATTTGATTGATTTGATTGATTTGATTGATTTGATTGATTTGATTGATTTGATTGATTTGATTGATTTGATTGATTTGATTGATTTGATTGATTTGATTGATTTGATTGATTTGATTGATTTGATTGATTTGATTGATTTGATTGATTTGATTGATTTGATTGATTTGATTGATTTGATTGATTTGATTGATTTGATTGATTTGATTGATTTGATTGATTTGATTGATTTGATTGATTTGATTGATTTGATTGATTTGATTGATTTGATTGATTTGATTGATTTGATTGATTTGATTGATTTGATTGATTTGATTGATTTGATTGATTTGATTGATTTGATTGATTTGATTGATTTGATTGATTTGATTGATTTGATTGATTTGATTGATTTGATTGATTTGATTGATTTGATTGATTTGATTGATTTGATTGATTTGATTGATTTGATTGATTTGATTGATTTGATTGATTTGATTGATTTGATTGATTTGATTGATTTGATTGATTTGATTGATTTGATTGATTTGATTGATTTGATTGATTTGATTGATTTGATTGATTTGATTGATTTGATTGATTTGATTGATTTGATTGATTTGATTGATTTGATTGATTTGATTGATTTGATTGATTTGATTGATTTGATTGATTTGATTGATTTGATTGATTTGATTGATTTGATTGATTTGATTGATTTGATTGATTTGATTGATTTGATTGATTTGATTGATTTGATTGATTTGATTGATTTGATTGATTTGATTGATTTGATTGATTTGATTGATTTGATTGATTTGATTGATTTGATTGATTTGATTGATTTGATTGATTTGATTGATTTGATTGATTTGATTGATTTGATTGATTTGATTGATTTGATTGATTTGATTGATTTGATTGATTTGATTGATTTGATTGATTTGATTGATTTGATTGATTTGATTGATTTGATTGATTTGATTGATTTGATTGATTTGATTGATTTGATTGATTTGATTGATTTGATTGATTTGATTGATTTGATTGATTTGATTGATTTGATTGATTTGATTGATTTGATTGATTTGATTGATTTGATTGATTTGATTGATTTGATTGATTTGATTGATTTGATTGATTTGATTGATTTGATTGATTTGATTGATTTGATTGATTTGATTGATTTGATTGATTTGATTGATTTGATTGATTTGATTGATTTGATTGATTTGATTGATTTGATTGATTTGATTGATTTGATTGATTTGATTGATTTGATTGATTTGATTGATTTGATTGATTTGATTGATTTGATTGATTTGATTGATTTGATTGATTTGATTGATTTGATTGATTTGATTGATTTGATTGATTTGATTGATTTGATTGATTTGATTGATTTGATTGATTTGATTGATTTGATTGATTTGATTGATTTGATTGATTTGATTGATTTGATTGATTTGATTGATTTGATTGATTTGATTGATTTGATTGATTTGATTGATTTGATTGATTTGATTGATTTGATTGATTTGATTGATTTGATTGATTTGATTGATTTGATTGATTTGATTGATTTGATTGATTTGATTGATTTGATTGATTTGATTGATTTGATTGATTTGATTGATTTGATTGATTTGATTGATTTGATTGATTTGATTGATTTGATTGATTTGATTGATTTGATTGATTTGATTGATTTGATTGATTTGATTGATTTGATTGATTTGATTGATTTGATTGATTTGATTGATTTGATTGATTTGATTGATTTGATTGATTTGATTGATTTGATTGATTTGATTGATTTGATTGATTTGATTGATTTGATTGATTTGATTGATTTGATTGATTTGATTGATTTGATTGATTTGATTGATTTGATTGATTTGATTGATTTGATTGATTTGATTGATTTGATTGATTTGATTGATTTGATTGATTTGATTGATTTGATTGATTTGATTGATTTGATTGATTTGATTGATTTGATTGATTTGATTGATTTGATTGATTTGATTGATTTGATTGATTTGATTGATTTGATTGATTTGATTGATTTGATTGATTTGATTGATTTGATTGATTTGATTGATTTGATTGATTTGATTGATTTGATTGATTTGATTGATTTGATTGATTTGATTGATTTGATTGATTTGATTGATTTGATTGATTTGATTGATTTGATTGATTTGATTGATTTGATTGATTTGATTGATTTGATTGATTTGATTGATTTGATTGATTTGATTGATTTGATTGATTTGATTGATTTGATTGATTTGATTGATTTGATTGATTTGATTGATTTGATTGATTTGATTGATTTGATTGATTTGATTGATTTGATTGATTTGATTGATTTGATTGATTTGATTGATTTGATTGATTTGATTGATTTGATTGATTTGATTGATTTGATTGATTTGATTGATTTGATTGATTTGATTGATTTGATTGATTTGATTGATTTGATTGATTTGATTGATTTGATTGATTTGATTGATTTGATTGATTTGATTGATTTGATTGATTTGATTGATTTGATTGATTTGATTGATTTGATTGATTTGATTGATTTGATTGATTTGATTGATTTGATTGATTTGATTGATTTGATTGATTTGATTGATTTGATTGATTTGATTGATTTGATTGATTTGATTGATTTGATTGATTTGATTGATTTGATTGATTTGATTGATTTGATTGATTTGATTGATTTGATTGATTTGATTGATTTGATTGATTTGATTGATTTGATTGATTTGATTGATTTGATTGATTTGATTGATTTGATTGATTTGATTGATTTGATTGATTTGATTGATTTGATTGATTTGATTGATTTGATTGATTTGATTGATTTGATTGATTTGATTGATTTGATTGATTTGATTGATTTGATTGATTTGATTGATTTGATTGATTTGATTGATTTGATTGATTTGATTGATTTGATTGATTTGATTGATTTGATTGATTTGATTGATTTGATTGATTTGATTGATTTGATTGATTTGATTGATTTGATTGATTTGATTGATTTGATTGATTTGATTGATTTGATTGATTTGATTGATTTGATTGATTTGATTGATTTGATTGATTTGATTGATTTGATTGATTTGATTGATTTGATTGATTTGATTGATTTGATTGATTTGATTGATTTGATTGATTTGATTGATTTGATTGATTTGATTGATTTGATTGATTTGATTGATTTGATTGATTTGATTGATTTGATTGATTTGATTGATTTGATTGATTTGATTGATTTGATTGATTTGATTGATTTGATTGATTTGATTGATTTGATTGATTTGATTGATTTGATTGATTTGATTGATTTGATTGATTTGATTGATTTGATTGATTTGATTGATTTGATTGATTTGATTGATTTGATTGATTTGATTGATTTGATTGATTTGATTGATTTGATTGATTTGATTGATTTGATTGATTTGATTGATTTGATTGATTTGATTGATTTGATTGATTTGATTGATTTGATTGATTTGATTGATTTGATTGATTTGATTGATTTGATTG
Source organism: Topomyia yanbarensis (assembly GCF_030247195.1). NCBI lineage: Eukaryota > Metazoa > Arthropoda > Insecta > Diptera > Culicidae > Topomyia > Topomyia yanbarensis. The sequence goes on along the minus strand of NW_026683850.1, from coordinate 4,456 downwards.
ATTTGATTGATTTGATTGATTTGATTGATTTGATTGATTTGATTGATTTGATTGATTTGATTGATTTGATTGATTTGATTGATTTGATTGATTTGATTGATTTGATTGATTTGATTGATTTGATTGATTTGATTGATTTGATTGATTTGATTGATTTGATTGATTTGATTGATTTGATTGATTTGATTGATTTGATTGATTTGATTGATTTGATTGATTTGATTGATTTGATTGATTTGATTGATTTGATTGATTTGATTGATTTGATTGATTTGATTGATTTGATTGATTTGATTGATTTGATTGATTTGATTGATTTGATTGATTTGATTGATTTGATTGATTTGATTGATTTGATTGATTTGATTGATTTGATTGATTTGATTGATTTGATTGATTTGATTGATTTGATTGATTTGATTGATTTGATTGATTTGATTGATTTGATTGATTTGATTGATTTGATTGATTTGATTGATTTGATTGATTTGATTGATTTGATTGATTTGATTGATTTGATTGATTTGATTGATTTGATTGATTTGATTGATTTGATTGATTTGATTGATTTGATTGATTTGATTGATTTGATTGATTTGATTGATTTGATTGATTTGATTGATTTGATTGATTTGATTGATTTGATTGATTTGATTGATTTGATTGATTTGATTGATTTGATTGATTTGATTGATTTGATTGATTTGATTGATTTGATTGATTTGATTGATTTGATTGATTTGATTGATTTGATTGATTTGATTGATTTGATTGATTTGATTGATTTGATTGATTTGATTGATTTGATTGATTTGATTGATTTGATTGATTTGATTGATTTGATTGATTTGATTGATTTGATTGATTTGATTGATTTGATTGATTTGATTGATTTGATTGATTTGATTGATTTGATTGATTTGATTGATTTGATTGATTTGATTGATTTGATTGATTTGATTGATTTGATTGATTTGATTGATTTGATTGATTTGATTGATTTGATTGATTTGATTGATTTGATTGATTTGATTGATTTGATTGATTTGATTGATTTGATTGATTTGATTGATTTGATTGATTTGATTGATTTGATTGATTTGATTGATTTGATTGATTTGATTGATTTGATTGATTTGATTGATTTGATTGATTTGATTGATTTGATTGATTTGATTGATTTGATTGATTTGATTGATTTGATTGATTTGATTGATTTGATTGATTTGATTGATTTGATTGATTTGATTGATTTGATTGATTTGATTGATTTGATTGATTTGATTGATTTGATTGATTTGATTGATTTGATTGATTTGATTGATTTGATTGATTTGATTGATTTGATTGATTTGATTGATTTGATTGATTTGATTGATTTGATTGATTTGATTGATTTGATTGATTTGATTGATTTGATTGATTTGATTGATTTGATTGATTTGATTGATTTGATTGATTTGATTGATTTGATTGATTTGATTGATTTGATTGATTTGATTGATTTGATTGATTTGATTGATTTGATTGATTTGATTGATTTGATTGATTTGATTGATTTGATTGATTTGATTGATTTGATTGATTTGATTGATTTGATTGATTTGATTGATTTGATTGATTTGATTGATTTGATTGATTTGATTGATTTGATTGATTTGATTGATTTGATTGATTTGATTGATTTGATTGATTTGATTGATTTGATTGATTTGATTGATTTGATTGATTTGATTGATTTGATTGATTTGATTGATTTGATTGATTTGATTGATTTGATTGATTTGATTGATTTGATTGATTTGATTGATTTGATTGATTTGATTGATTTGATTGATTTGATTGATTTGATTGATTTGATTGATTTGATTGATTTGATTGATTTGATTGATTTGATTGATTTGATTGATTTGATTGATTTGATTGATTTGATTGATTTGATTGATTTGATTGATTTGATTGATTTGATTGATTTGATTGATTTGATTGATTTGATTGATTTGATTGATTTGATTGATTTGATTGATTTGATTGATTTGATTGATTTGATTGATTTGATTGATTTGATTGATTTGATTGATTTGATTGATTTGATTGATTTGATTGATTTGATTGATTTGATTGATTTGATTGATTTGATTGATTTGATTGATTTGATTGATTTGATTGATTTGATTGATTTGATTGATTTGATTGATTTGATTGATTTGATTGATTTGATTGATTTGATTGATTTGATTGATTTGATTGATTTGATTGATTTGATTGATTTGATTGATTTGATTGATTTGATTGATTTGATTGATTTGATTGATTTGATTGATTTGATTGATTTGATTGATTTGATTGATTTGATTGATTTGATTGATTTGATTGATTTGATTGATTTGATTGATTTGATTGATTTGATTGATTTGATTGATTTGATTGATTTGATTGATTTGATTGATTTGATTGATTTGATTGATTTGATTGATTTGATTGATTTGATTGATTTGATTGATTTGATTGATTTGATTGATTTGATTGATTTGATTGATTTGATTGATTTGATTGATTTGATTGATTTGATTGATTTGATTGATTTGATTGATTTGATTGATTTGATTGATTTGATTGATTTGATTGATTTGATTGATTTGATTGATTTGATTGATTTGATTGATTTGATTGATTTGATTGATTTGATTGATTTGATTGATTTGATTGATTTGATTGATTTGATTGATTTGATTGATTTGATTGATTTGATTGATTTGATTGATTTGATTGATTTGATTGATTTGATTGATTTGATTGATTTGATTGATTTGATTGATTTGATTGATTTGATTGATTTGATTGATTTGATTGATTTGATTGATTTGATTGATTTGATTGATTTGATTGATTTGATTGATTTGATTGATTTGATTGATTTGATTGATTTGATTGATTTGATTGATTTGATTGATTTGATTGATTTGATTGATTTGATTGATTTGATTGATTTGATTGATTTGATTGATTTGATTGATTTGATTGATTTGATTGATTTGATTGATTTGATTGATTTGATTGATTTGATTGATTTGATTGATTTGATTGATTTGATTGATTTGATTGATTTGATTGATTTGATTGATTTGATTGATTTGATTGATTTGATTGATTTGATTGATTTGATTGATTTGATTGATTTGATTGATTTGATTGATTTGATTGATTTGATTGATTTGATTGATTTGATTGATTTGATTGATTTGATTGATTTGATTGATTTGATTGATTTGATTGATTTGATTGATTTGATTGATTTGATTGATTTGATTGATTTGATTGATTTGATTGATTTGATTGATTTGATTGATTTGATTGATTTGATTGATTTGATTGATTTGATTGATTTGATTGATTTGATTGATTTGATTGATTTGATTGATTTGATTGATTTGATTGATTTGATTGATTTGATTGATTTGATTGATTTGATTGATTTGATTGATTTGATTGATTTGATTGATTTGATTGATTTGATTGATTTGATTGATTTGATTGATTTGATTGATTTGATTGATTTGATTGATTTGATTGATTTGATTGATTTGATTGATTTGATTGATTTGATTGATTTGATTGATTTGATTGATTTGATTGATTTGATTGATTTGATTGATTTGATTGATTTGATTGATTTGATTGATTTGATTGATTTGATTGATTTGATTGATTTGATTGATTTGATTGATTTGATTGATTTGATTGATTTGATTGATTTGATTGATTTGATTGATTTGATTGATTTGATTGATTTGATTGATTTGATTGATTTGATTGATTTGATTGATTTGATTGATTTGATTGATTTGATTGATTTGATTGATTTGATTGATTTGATTGATTTGATTGATTTGATTGATTTGATTGATTTGATTGATTTGATTGATTTGATTGATTTGATTGATTTGATTGATTTGATTGATTTGATTGATTTGATTGATTTGATTGATTTGATTGATTTGATTGATTTGATTGATTTGATTGATTTGATTGATTTGATTGATTTGATTGATTTGATTGATTTGATTGATTTGATTGATTTGATTGATTTGATTGATTTGATTGATTTGATTGATTTGATTGATTTGATTGATTTGATTGATTTGATTGATTTGATTGATTTGATTGATTTGATTGATTTGATTGATTTGATTGATTTGATTGATTTGATTGATTTGATTGATTTGATTGATTTGATTGATTTGATTGATTTGATTGATTTGATTGATTTGATTGATTTGATTGATTTGATTGATTTGATTGATTTGATTGATTTGATTGATTTGATTGATTTGATTGATTTGATTGATTTGATTGATTTGATTGATTTGATTGATTTGATTGATTTGATTGATTTGATTGATTTGATTGATTTGATTGATTTGATTGATTTGATTGATTTGATTGATTTGATTGA
>NW_026683849.1:18429-19398 GCF_030247195.1 Topomyia yanbarensis | reverse complement strand
GTGTCTTATGAGCAGTGGTGGATCCAGGGGGAGGGTCCTGGGGGTCCGGACCCCCCCCCCCCGAATTTTTTTTAATTTCTTGAGAAATTTTAAAATTGTTTCTATTTTAAATTCATTCTAAGCTGAAAACCATTACAAACCAGATTAGACCACCAAAACTATTGTTAATTAAATGAAGGTGTTACATGTTACGTATTGTATAATGAACATTTCAAAATCGCAATTTCGGACCCCCTCCGAAATTTTTTTCTGGATCCACTCCTGCTTATGAGACAAGTCCCCCAGACCAGGGCTCATTACCATTGCAGACAGGCGCACGTTTTTCTTGAATTCATTTTAGCTTCGAACAACAGCTTTTCCCACTTGTGTACAAACTTTGATACAAACTCTCAATTGAACGAAGACCTCACGAATCTTTTGTTGCGAAACGGACATTATATGCTTCGTACCACTCCTTCTCGTTCTAAGTTCAAAAATACGATGTTAAATCAGACCGTAATAGAGTTTAAGTTTTGTGGTTTCCCAGAACTGAATGTGTCGTTACTGATACGGTCGTAATATTATATCTCTTACGCGAACAACCGAAACTATGTAAATATTATCAGAGTTAAATTAACAGCATGCTTTTCAATTGCGAAACAATGACACGAATCAGATGAATACCGCACTGATAAACATCCCGATAAAGGGTGTCAGTGTACGGTTCAATTGACAATTGTTCAGGGTGTGGAAATGAAAAGGAAAACCCTTGTTGGTGTTTCATATTCCAAATTTCAATTTACGGAACGGGGTCGAGCGAGTTGTTGTGTTTGCTTGAATGGTTATTCATTTCACGCTTTGCAATTGTATGTCCTAGATATTTCAATTATACTTAAAGTGGATGCCTTTATCATCCTCGTGAGATTAAAAATATGCACAGAAAAAAGACTAGCATTAGCGATTAATATGACTAAAACTTGCGGAAGAAAA
>NW_026683849.1:0-17929 GCF_030247195.1 Topomyia yanbarensis | reverse complement strand
TATATATATATATATATATATATTATATATATATATATATATATATATATATATATATATATATATATATATATATATATATATATATATATATATATATATATATATATATATATATATATATATATATATATATATATATATATATATATATATATATATATATATATATATATATATATATATATATATATATATATATATATATATATATATATATATATATATATATATATATATATATATATATATATATATATATATATATATATATATATATATATATATATATATATATATATATATATATATATATATATATATATATATATATATATATATATATATATATATATATATATATATATATATATATATATATATATATATATATATATATATATATATATATATATATATATATATATATATATATATATATATATATATATATATATATATATATATAATATATATATATATATATATATATATATATATATATATATATATATATATATATATATATATATATATATATATATATATATATATATATATATATATATATATATATATATATATATATATATATATATATATATATATATATATATATATATATATATATATATATATATATATATATATATATATATATATATATATATATATATATATATATATATATATATATATATATATATATATATATATATATATATATAATATATATATATATATATATATATATATATATATATATATATATATATATATATATATATATATATATATATATATATATATATATATATATATATATATATATATATATATATATATATATATATATATATATATATATATATATATATATATATATATATATATATATATATATATATATATATATATATATATATATATATATATATATATATATATATATATATATATATATATATATATATATATATATATATATATATATATATATATATATATATATATATATATATATATATATATATATATATATATATATATATATATATATATATATATATATATATATATATATATATATATATATATATATATATATATATATATATATATATATATATATATATATATATATATATATATATATATATATATATATATATATATATATATATATATATATATATATATATATATATATATATATATATATATATATATATATATATATATATATATATATATATATATATATATATATATATATATATATATATATATATATATATATATATATATATATATATATATATATATATATATATATATATATATATATATATATATATATATATATATATATATATATATATATATATATATATATATATATATATATATATATATATATATATATATATATATATATTATATATATATATATATATATATATATATATATATATATATATATATATATATATATATATATATATATATATATATATATATATATATATATATATATATATATATATATATATATATATATATATATATATATATATATATATATATATATATATATATATATATATATATATATATATATATATATATATATATATATATATATATATATATATATATATATATATATATATATATATATATATATATATATATATATATATATATATATATATATATATATATATATATATATATATATATATATATATATATATATATATATATATATATATATATATATATATATATATATATATATGATCGGATAGAGACGGTTCAGTTTCATTTTGAACCTGCCAATTTCCCAGCTCATGCAAAATTCTATCAGAGCAAAGCGTTATGTCTAACACCCCCTCCCTCCTAGACCTCGTAAAAGTTGGTCGGTTTCCCACATTCAGAATATATATGCTACAATATCATACAACGTTTTGAAATCATCAGAAGGATATGATTCGTTATGCGGTAGATATGCTGAACAATATATGTATATACTTTTAGTCTAAGTTACCGACAGTCAGAGGAACTGTGACTACACAGATATCGCGAGTTGTGAGCTCCGATATGAGACACGCGTCAATACTGTACGTTTATGCTGGAGATTGATTTGTGCTATTTGATTAGAAAACTGTACATTTCATCTCAACATAAATTGCACAACAACTAGAGGACACCAAGAAACTTGGGATGCTAACGTTTATAGCGAGCCATATCAGGTTTAAATGGAACACGATCATTCTAACGATTTGCGAAGAAAATAATGGTCCACTGTGTCACAGATTCGCATAACACAGAAGGACAAAACCCAAAATGCTCCGTGCCCGACTGGCATATTTTAGACCCTCCAGTCATCAAGTCCTCGGCACGGAACTACACCTTGACTTAGGGGCTCCTGCTTTCAGTCGCTTCCTACGACATGGGAGCAGGAACCCAGTTCTTGGCCGGATACCACACGGCCTCTGGGCAGGTTCGTCTGTAAACATCGATATTTGATAATCGAAACCTAGTAAAACTTCACCGAACTACCTTCAGCCGAGAGTCTCAGCAAACCCCCAGCCAACAAAAATTCGGCAAAATTATGCGGATCATCTTAGCTTAGCTTAGTTGAGTGCCCGTGAGTTTCCCCTGATTGATCAAAGCCTGTTGAAATTGCATATTGAACCAATTGTATGATACTTGGGAGTAGTTCATCATACTTAACGTGCAACCTAAAGAGACTAAGATTATAGTATGATCAATAACCTAGATGGCCACGCCCATGCAGGTCAATTTTGGGATGGGAAGGAATGTTAGTTCAACACTTGTGACTATTATGACCGAGGAATTTTCTGCATCATCCTCAAGTGCTCAAGTGTCCCAAGATAGGATTGGTGTTAGTAGGTAAGGAAATGAATCAGGATATATCTTGGTAGATATTATGATTTAGCTAAGTACACACGCGCTTTGTCTTTTCATTTTAGATCAAAATTTTCAGGTGTACGACATCCAGTATAAATATGAATCCATTCAAATAGGCATTTTAAAAATTATTCTTCCGTGGGGCGTAATGAAAGGATAAAGCCGCGTGGAATATGATAGAGGTCTATTCATCTATAGACAATATGATCTTAGCAATATGTACGAAGTCGCTCGCGATCAATTTCCGAGAATTCGAAACGAACAATTTGAACTCCGAACAATCGGCCATCGGGAGTAATGCTTCTTATTAGCACTTCAATAATCATTTTCAAAGTTTGCAGTACAAAGAAAGCGTACAAATGTATAAAAGATATCCCAAATGAATGTGAAAAAATTCACTGCGAAATGTTAATGACAAGTTGGCATCTCCACTCTCCCTATCAGACACGTTTCCATAATTGGGTTAAATACCAATTGCAAACGACAGGTTTATTATGCGTAACAAATATAATAAACACTATGACAGGGGATCCCTCGGTGATCCAGAAGAAGAATGGATAGGAGAACAGCAATACTAGTAAATACCGACTACCATATGAGCGGCGCAAATTCGAACGACTGGATGATTTTGAAGAAAGGACCAGGAGTGCGATTTTACGAAGTTTTAGCTTCCGATGGCCCTACATTTTCTGATAAAGTGATGTTCTGGAATGTTGAGATTTTTATCACTGTTTAGGAAAGCAAAAGTATTATAAAGCTAGTGTCAGTCCTTCATGAGACCTCCAGAAGTCACTTTTGGAGGTATTCGTAAATATAGATTTCTTGGTAAACGGTTCCAGATTTAATAAAAAACCTAATTTAACACATCTACAGATCGCTTGCAACATAAAAAACTTTTTGCAATTCGACAGCTCCATCTTAGGCCAATTCAATAAATTTCCTACATGAAAGTACGCGTGGAAGAGCCGATATATTAATATATGCTGTTACTTAGTGTAGAATTAGATTTCTTCCTTTACGGCTAATATACAAACTTAAAACGTTAGTACACAATCGAGAATAGCGAATCAGAAAAGGTGACTATATGTCAGTGATTCACTAAATACAGAATGGATAAAGGTTATGATATAAAACCTTAAGGTCCGTCCAGGTTAAGTCTTCGGTACGGAGCAATACCTCAACCTAGGAACTCCTTAAGTCTTCGGTACGGAGCAATACCTCGACCTAGGAACTCCTAGCATGTTGTTAGTCGCCTCTTACGACATGTGAGCAGTTCCCAGAGGTTCTATTCTTGGCTCGGCAAAATTATGCGGATCATCGGCGAAAAATTCCGGAGCGTAAAGCGAACGTTTCGCTGCATGATACAGCTTACTGAGGAGTTGGCCCAGCTCTTCCCAGGCTCCGTTCGCCATTGAGAATATTTTAAGCCCTCTCAACAATTTTACCAATAGCACTGGACGCATGACACTATGGAATTGGGGTTTCCTGTTTGATGGGTTTTTACCACAGGAACAGGTAGTCCGTAGTGTAATTCATAGCCGATTGAAACAACCACTACCGACACTACATGGCTTTTTAGGCTGTTTGAAGAAAGAAGCTGACATTGAAGGACTGCTTCCATAGATGGCCGAGCAGCCCCCCTTGGTTTAGGATGTCCCATGTTTAATGAGTCCCAATACCAGAGCTCATCGTTTGAGCCCGGGTAACATAAGCCTTTCCGCAAATTATGAAAATAATAAAAACATTCTGGCATCTCGTTCAGTACAACGAAAGTTTTTTTAGTTCAGAATGTTAGATAGAAGTATTCTAAAATAAAATATAAAAAGATCTCTATTACTGAAGGTAAATACATGTCATGGTATTCTGAATATTGTTTGGTCGATATCAAGAATATGGAAAAAATGTAATAGTAGAACAATTAAGCAATAGAAGCGTGATAAGCCTGAAATAAAATTTACCCAAAAAATTTATTCTGTTCACATTGACTCACACACAGCAAACCAAGCTCACCTTGAATTCCGGCGGAATCATCGAATTGGACCCGACTCGAAGATACGGAATCGCATTATCACCACTCTTCTGTTCGCTCAGCAGTTCAGCCTCATGGATTCGCTCGATCGTAACATCACGCACCGAACTGGTAGAATTGATTTCCTCATTCTAAAATAAATAAAAAAAAGTCGAATTCGACAGAAAATTAATTATGATAATACAGAGGCACTGCGCCGTCGACCGTAGTTACCTTTACCTTTATGGAGAACTTGGAACTCCGTTGCCGCTCCTCCTGGACGGCTTCCCGTTTCATACCGCAGGCGAGACACTTCTGATAGCGACAGTACTGGCAGCGGTTTCTTTGGCGTTTGTCTATCGTGCAGTTCTTGTCCTCCCGGCAGGCGTAGGACAGATCCTTCCGCACCGTCCGTTTGAAAAATCCTTTGCATCCCTCACAGCTGCGGGGAGAGGAAAGTGTATATTAAAATGCTAAAACAGTCTAATGGCTGCAGCAGTTATGGTTTCACGATGATGGTGAGAAATACGGTAATGAATGATGATTAATTCCCATCATTTTTCGATGCAAATTATGTGCATAGTTAAAAAGTGGCGGCACACTGGAACACTTTTAAATGTCATGTTGCGGCTCGCTGTGTGCGGGAAATTAATTACGACCAGTCCATAGCGCGGTGCAGTCGTGAGAGATTTAAGCATCATTAATAACGATAAAATCTTATGGATAGTTCTAAATATCCCAGCCTTTGTTCGACGAACAAATCCTGTTGGCATTGAACTCAGCAATAGGGTTACTTGTACGTGTAAGAGCCTAACCTAAAACCCCGCCGCACAATTGCAACGCGTTAACAAAGTTCATATTTCTCCCTTCTGTCCGACGATGCCTGTACATACTGTGTGGCGCCAGAAGAAGAACGCGATCACGCTTCGTTCGGTCCGTTTCTCGTCAGTCCACCAGTGCTTGCATCACATCGATCTAGTGTCATACAAAAGCGTGAAAATCAAATGCCGAGGTCAGCTGAATAATTTTCCCGTTTTCTTCCTCAGCAGTGAGGTACACCCACAACAACGAGCATTCCCGGTGAGAGAGACCGCAATATAACAGCATTCCTACTGACATTGTACTCGTACCATACCATACAACGTACTGAGAACGGTCGAGCTCACAATTTGCATCTAATTAGTGGGCAGCAGGGTGAGCGGTGCCTGCCTTCAACCATCAACGACTAACCTATAGACACCGTAGTGCTTTCCACTGGCCCGATCGCCGCAGATCGAGCAAAGATGCTTCGAACCACTAAGCGGGTGATTTGGTGGATAGTGCTGCCCGGATCCAACACCTCCTCCGCCACTAACACCACCGCCACCACCACCACCGCCGGCAGAATTTTGCATCTGCTGTTGCGGACTGTTGAGACTGCTTTGACTGTTGACATTTTGCTGCTGCTGGAGAACTGCTGCGACCTGCTGGTTGAAGGTGCCGGGGCTAGCCGGGCCACAGTTGTTACCGGGTGAGAATGGGCCCACACTTCCGTTTAGCAACGAGATGTCCGGTTTGAGATCCGGCTTCATGTCCTGCGGGGACAGTGGTCCCAAGTGACCGACGAGGGTGGCATCGAAACCTGGGGTGGTGAGAAAAGAGGAATGTGTGATTAGAAATAGCATATTTGCACCGAAATATATGCGAAACTATAATCAGTTGTAATTCATAGAGGTCCGAGCATTTCGAATACCTGGGAGCCCACCCTGAAATTTGATACCCAGATCTATCTATATCTTTAAGATCTTAATTTGAGTATTGAATTTGTGATCCATTACACGAGAGAAGTGGATGGAATTCCTTTTAGGTTGGTCTAGAATACAGGAATTCGTTTTTTTTATAAATTTATGAACTAAAACGTTCACTACGAAAAATACCATGGTCCAAAAATCCAATCTAGTGAAGCGAAGACCTAACAAATTCAAAATTATTCAATATCTAAGAAAATACCGTTTCAGCATACACATGCACTCATATTCTTTCGAGCAATTTCCAAACAGCTTCTCGCGTTACATTTAAAATTCCAACGAATTGTGCCGGTGCCATTTACCATACCAAACCTATCACAAATATTCCTGACCTTCACGTTTAGCTAAAAGCCCCGATCAAAAGCAACTCTAACTATTTGAATAACGTTTGATAAAAAAAAATAACAACTCGCGATTGCGTGGCGCATCGCAAGCTCCATCAGCAACTAAACGATGCAGGCAGGCAGACAGACACCATTAGGCTAGCTCTAGGCTCAGCGAAAATTTCCTATTTTGTAATTCCAAACATGCTGCGAAATTAGCAATTTAAATAGACACTATAAATTTCGGCGCTACCTTGAACTATATCCGACGGTCGCCTGTGACTACTGCTGCTGCTGCTGCTGTACGAAAACAACCGGCGACAGCGAAAGTCAGTGGCTAGGTTCCCCGCGAACGTCACCTTGATTCCTCTAATCGTGTATATGTCAGAGAGTCTGTGTATGTGCTGCGGGTATTCATCTGACAGCATCTACACGGTGTTGTAGATTAAAATAGGCATCTTGTGTGTCGTTTACTGGAAGAGACGCGCAGCCCAAAACTCATTATTCATTCAAATTAACTTCCGAATCATGGGGATTGACTCTGCTAAGCCCATAACGACAACGCAACAATTTGCGAAGAGGAAAACAACAGAACAACTGCCGCAACACGGTAGTGAACCGACCGGACGCGGTATGTGCCAGAACTGGAAACAAAACGCGAAACAATTATATATATCCGCGGAAAAATTGAAACAGCGGATAATGACACTCATCATATATGCGATTTAATTAAATTTATTTGTATTCAATTTGCCACCAATGAATGGAACCATGTTAGATCGTGTTAGGCCGTGTACCGGGTTTGGCCTGGTAACAAATTGGTCACGTCGTGAGCGGTAGCTGCTGGAGGTGATTGCTTGGTTTAGTGAGAAAATTGTATTAATTTGAGACGGGAATAGAGTTGTTACCTCTAGGAAATAGTCTCATTGTCATTAGCTAATTAGCTCGATAGTAGAATCATAATTGAAACCAGAATTAAGAGGAGGAAATACAAAAATTTATTGATTTTTTTAGGAGTTGTCCTACTGGAGCTGTAGAGCTAGATCCTCGGAAGGGCTCCCCATCAGAATCACTCACTACAATTGCAGACGTGACAGGCAATGTCGCCCACTAAAACACTGCTTAAGACGAATTTCGCGCCAAATCGTATTCAGAGTTGGTAGCACCCTCTCAGATTCTAATGAAACTTACTGTACATGAAGACTTTGTCACAAAAAGCCACTTTACGTATTTTATTTTTCCAAAAATGACTGTCTTTTGAAAAGGGCCAAACTTTTTTTACCATTTTTTTTTCAAATGGCTATAGTCTAAAAATGACAAATCCTACAAAAAATGTTGTAGGAATGGTTTTCAAAAGATAGTCAAATTTTCGAATAAAAATATGGAAAAAAATCTTCATTGACTCCTACACTGAAAAAAATCGATTTTAAAAATTTAAAGTCGATTTACAAAAAAAAACATTTTTGATTTGTATGAAATTTTGTTCCAAGATAGATAATTATGTTCCCTACCTACCATCAAAAGTTGGGCACTTTTAAGAAAAAAGAGTTATTTAAAAAAACTTTTCCTTGTCCAAACTGATTTTTTTTCTTCAGTGTATTTTTATCGAAAACTAAACCAATGAAAGTCATAATCATCTCAGAATCCAATAAAACTCAGTTTGTGAAAAGATATTTTCTAATTAAGCAACTAAGCATATTTTATTAAGGGGTTAACTAATTTTTCATTTTTCATGAAATCGAATTTTTTTATTACTTTATCTGAAAGTACAACTCCTTGAGAATGTTTTCCCAAATTTTTATAAAGATCCAAGAAATAGATAGAAGGTTACAGCGCTTCCAAGCGCGCTTCGTCTACCAAGAGCAGTGGTAATTTGAAATTTTAAACTCGATTATCTCGAAATATCGTTGTACTGTAAATGGTTTTTCAGTGGTCACGGTTGCCGAAGAACTACTCAATCAATTTTCTTAACTTTTTTTCAATTGATCGTAATTTTTTAATACAATTTTTAGAGCTTAAAACAGCGATTTTTACTAGAAACGTTCTTGAATGCAGGAAAAAATTATTATTTATTCAACTAATCGTTAAGGTACGAGGAATACTCATATACTAAGGGATTTTTTTTGAGTTTTGGGATTTTAGATTATCTATTGGTCTCCAATCGTGATCACCGCAAACCTCTTAAATAAAAAAGGGTTTCGGGGAAAAAGCAATAACTCCGCCAATTATCAATTTATTTTTATAAACTTATGGTTGTTTATTTTACTGAAAAATGTACTACCAAAATATTATAAGTTTGATGTAATGAAATCATTGCCTTATTCCTTTACGTAAATTCAAACTTTCTTGACATTTTTATCACTAAAAGGTATGTAACCCCTTAATCAAGAATCCCAAATATTCTATTATTACTTTTTTATTTCTTGTTTAGTGCTGAAGAAGAATCAGAGAAAGAATAACCACCACAACATTATGTAATATTGTAATAACATAATTATTTATTTATTTTTATATATTACATTTGTCTTAAAACTATCTTCATGCATGCTATTTTGTATTATTTCTATACAAGGAAAATATTTTTGGTTCATCTTCTAAATTAGAATACCTTTTCGTCTCTACTTTGCCCCCAGAAATAGGCACAAAACTGTGGAATTTTTGAGTTCCAGATATTGTTTTGGCGTTACTATTATACAGCTCGTAGAGTTCTTCTGACATTTTGTTGTACCGTTCAGTGAATATGTAGCAGAAAATTAATTTTGTTATATTTTTATCAGAACAACTGCCCAGTTCTATAACTCTCGGGGACTTGTTATGGTATTTCCATAGTCGCGAGCAAGACTTGCTTTTTTTACCATTCGCTTGAGAGTGCCACAAATAGCATCATAGGGTCCTTTTCCATGGGATGCTGCAACAAAATGCCATTCTGCGCTTAACTCACACTTTGACTGGAATCTACACAAGCTTGCAAAGTTTTTCTTATTTTTGTAGTGTGCTGCTGCTCCATCAGACATAAAATAAATTTTAGAAAAGCTTGTTGTTTCATAAAATTTATCAGTTTTGAGAGGAACAAATGAACTGCAGTCTTCCAATCTTCCAGTCTCCATTCAAGTTTGTTATGAATATATACCAAATTCGTTACTGATACTTTTTTGCATGTATCAGACAACTAGCAGCTGGGAAAATGGATTCTGGGTTGACTATGACCTTCATTGGTTCAGTTTTCGATAAAAATACACTTAAAAAATTCAGTTTGGACAAGGAAAAGTTTTTTTCAAATAACTTTTTTTCCTTGAAAGTACCCAACTTGAATTTTTGATGATAGGTAGGGAACATAATTATCTATCTTGCAATAAAATTTCATCCTAATCAAATATGGTTTTTTTTGTAAATCGACTTTAAATTTTTAAAATCGATTTATTTTTTAGTGTAGAATTTTTTCAATATTGACTAATTTTGTGAAAATCACTCCTACAACATTTTTTGTAGGATTTGTCATTTTTAGACTATAGCCATTTGAAAAAAAATGGTAAAAAAGTTTGGCCCTTTTAAAAAGACAGTCTAGATCATTTTTGGAAAAACAAAGTATGCATAGTGACAAAGTTCTCATGTACAGAAAGTTTCACTAAAATCTGAGAGGGTGCTGACTACATTTGTTCCAATTGGCGCGAAATTCGTCTTAAGGCCAATTGTAGCGCGCCTTGATTCTAAATGTGATATTCATTGTCGTTCAGATATGTGCAGGCGTATTGATTTGGCGAGCGCGTATATTACCACCAAGTTTTTAGTGCATGGTAGAGATGTTAGAAGAGAGTCAGTTTTCCCAAATCACTAGAGTTCCAGGTCATGTCGCCATGGAACATCTAGTGAATATGAGCGTCATTTTTGATTGATTCAACTGAAGGCATTAGTCTAGGCTGCTTGGACCGAGGTTTGACTTACGGACGTGACCGTTTCATGATCGCGCGAGTGGTGAGTTAATGCTTGAGACCGCGTTTGGATGTTTATAGGTGCTACGTTTACCTAACTACAGGGGTGTTTTAATGTTGGCGAAATCGCGTAACTATGTGTTGATGATTGCAATTGCATGGTCGCGCTAGTGGCCAGATTTGTGTTATCGCGAAGGTCACGAGCATTTGCACGTTTGTACGTATATGAGTATAGATAGAGTAGAGTATAGCGATACAGTAATAAAAGGAATCATAACATGCCGAATAAAGAAAAAAAAAGATGCGAAGAGATTTTTTAAAAGTGTATAAATTGACCGATTTTATTTTGGTATACATACACTCTTAGAAAAATGAAAATTACATTTGACAACGTAGCGATGTATTTTTCTGTCTGATAATGGGATTTTACATGTTCTGATATGTAAAATTAAATATTGTGACTCTTTTGATGGAAAATTTAGGCTGAATGGTCTAGGAAAAGCCGAACAACTCACATTTTTACATGTAATTAAATGTAAATTTATGTGAATTGGGACGCTCCCTTTATGTGCATCTGGCAAGATGTAAAGTTACAAGTTTTTTTGCTGTGTAAGTAATGGAAAAGCAAACTGATAGAAGTACAAAAGAAACAGACCAATGAAGAGAAGAGAAGAAAACATGGAACATGCAATCAAACTAGTTTAACTCGTCTAAATGCAGCAAAATTTATTTATTTACCTTTAACGACAATTGCATTCTGTTAGACTTTCATCATGAAATGCTGACCGAGAATGGATGATTCACGCACGTCGGTAAATTAATTGTACCTTAATTTATCCAATCCGACCTTCCCAAATGAATAGAATCAAATGCATAAATTGAAAACCGGAAATATTAGCCACTACTCTATCATATGCATCCATTCCCTGACCCAACTGTCAGAAATATTCAGGCGAACACATACACACAGACATATGACTAGCACATCACAATTGTACACTTTTACTAAACACTACAATTATTACAAAACGACAATTAATAGGTTTCTACTTATGTATTTAATAATTTAATTTAATTATTAAATTAACTTAATTAGCCCGTGAACGAGTACGAAGCCGATCGATAAATGGACACAAAATGACCCCCACTGAGAGCCCCGTCCACCAACACTGCCATTAAACTTTGGAATAATGTCATCAAACACGGCCCACAGTAAAAGTCAATCCACGTAGACCCGCCAGTCGGCCACGCCACCGCGCCCAGACTAGTGGTTGAGCGTTAGCATGGGCAGGCGCAGAGTATGAACAAACACAAAACATAAAAAAGGCCCAAAAGCCCTCTCGGTTTCCTCGATGCGCCACTATCGAGGCGTAAGGCAATGACCATCCTAAAGCAATTGTCTGTCAGAGGTTCTGTAGCACTGCACAGTGGTCGGAAACGCCAAAAACGTGAACTTAATTCACTAGAGGCCAAACCATCGAATATATTCACAGGGTGTCTTTGGGGGAATTGTTCGCATGAATATTCCCCACAATCTGATAACAATTGAAATTAGGCATAAAATAAATATCTTTTTATACCGACTAGGTAGAAAGTTGGTGTCTTCGACAAAGTTTCAGAAATGCTCATAGTGAAGAATTGTGTTGAAGAACTTGAGCTTGTAGGACTAAAGGTTATCGATTTATAAGGCGTTTTCTATGGCAACCCCCTCAAATCTTTTATAATATAACTTTTTTCATTGTGACTTTTCGTGCAAATTATGTTCAAGACAAATGTGTAGGTATCAAAACTACATAATATTGTGGAAAGTTGCCATTTCCACTCTCACTATCAAAATCGTTTCAATCGGGTGCATTGATGGTCCCTCCCATATACGGCAAAAAGATATGGTTTGAAAGATATCAAAATTATCGTACATATGATGTGGACGTCGATGACCGTAATCTCTAGAATACATTGCTTTTTTCCAATAAGTAAGTCATGTTTCTTCTATTTTTCATAGATTTTATGAAAAATGTTCCACAGAAAAATCTACTGAGAAACTGACCGAAGCAGTGGGAGAGGAATACCGCAAAAATTCACGTATTTTATTGAGCACACTGAGAAAAGATATGACCTTGAGCAGGAATCGAACCTGTGGTCTTCTAGTCTCTAGTAGACTAAGTTAACACTCCACCATCGAGGAACTGCGAAGAAGTCATCACAAATCCCCAACAGTTTCGTAATCATCGGAACAGCTTCAATATTTACTAATGGAATTCATCAACCCTTAATGTCTGCTATAACCGATCGTAACCGTCCTCTTGCGTCGATCGGTCGAACCTCTCTCGTTATCTATTTATAACTGTCGTGGGCAAGTTTTCTTCCCGCACACACAGTGGGCCAGAATGAAAATTTAGCAAAAATTTGCTAAACCTTTTTTTTTATAAAATTTAAATAACTTACTATTGTGTCTTTATTAGAGTTTTCGTAGTTTGTGAGGCCAATATATTTTTGTTTTTATTCAAATTGTAGAGGTCAGTTGCCTCCTTTTTTCGGGTTGGAAAAATCTTTCAGAAAAATCTCTAACCCTATGAGCGGGGCAGGGATTTGAAGCCAAGTGAGCAGCGTACAAGGCAATCGATGTACAAACTACGCTATGTCTACCCCCTGCCATTCTTTTTGTTTGAATAACAGTTAGGGTGGTTCTTACAGGTGTTCAAGCAGTTCTTATGATCAAAAAAATATTTTCTGTATCATTCCAAATAGAATCATAGTATTTTCAGTCATGTTGTAAAACGACTAATTTTCGAAAAGTTAACTGAAGACATGTGAGCTTCATCTGTGATAGTTTTCAGTTCATTTAACAGAAAATTTAAAATCAAGATTTGGGATGTTTCTTCGAAAAAGGGTTTTTGTTTTCAAATGACTTGCGTGGTATTAAATGAAAACTGAAGTATTATTTAGACAACTCTAAGATTGTTTGGGGCGAAAAATTTGTTTCAATCCACTTCATATATTATAATTAAAAAGTTATGAAATGGTTTTGTTGGAATGCCAATACCACTGATTAAGGCTAACGAAAGATAATTCTGTTCAAACTACAGGTTGAAAGTAAATTTGAGGAAGAAATGCGACGCCGAAATTTTTTAAAATTCCACAAAATTGATTTCAAAAATATTTTTTTTAATTGAAAGTAATAATATACTTAAATTACTAGTACAACGGACATTATGAAAAATATGGTTGCGTTCTAATGAAAAATGTTGTGCACTGTACAAGACTTCTCTATTCATTCAAATAGTGGGTAGTGCGGTTCTAATATTAATAATATCGGGATGAATTTGAACGGCTGTCTCAGTCAACAAAAAGCAAAACGAATGTTTTTTACTGCCCGACGTTTCGGCCTTTGGAGTTGGCCTTTTTCAAGGGAAACTGTTAATTTATTGGGGATATCGTTAGTTAGTAATAACAATAATGCAAAGCTAGTGACGGTTAACATTGTGAACAAAAACTTACTATGGTCTCCCGTTTTTTGTTAAGTTGTCGCTGTCCGACTTTGCGGTGTCTGATTGATTTTCTGCATGCGTATCTACTTGTATGCAAATTAAAAATAATAAAAATCGAGGGGGAAAATTTTTCGATGTCACTACTGCACGATAACGATTGATTTGAAAAGCTAAACATAGACATTGGGAAAGCTCATCTGGTCTATCGTGGCCCAAAAAAATAAAATGAAATTACGGAGCTTTTGATGGAACAGTATCAGTGTTAGTAGAGAAACTTTTTCGTCTGTTTCTGCTACTACAACTGATGGATTTGGTAGCGTGCAAAATACCAGCGTAGGTTGTGTTGAGGCCCTGTACATCGGTGCGGTGGTTGACTGTGTTAGGTGTGCTTGCAATGTGACACATCTCTAGCAGTGGTAATGCCGAAGTCCGGAGTGTGCGATCGATGATCTTCGTGTTCGCCAGATCAAAGCTGTGCTCATGACTGATGATGTGTTGCATGAGTGCTGTTTTTTCGCTTAACTGGGCTATTTCTTCTTTTTGGTATTGGGGTGGGAGGTCAATTAGATTGGTATATTTGTTTATATTCGATCGGTGTCCGCTGAGTCTCGTTTTTAGCTGGTTTCTGGTCATACCAATATATGTCATTGGACATTCATAGCAGGGGATACTGTAAATAACGTTGGATTGCAGTTGTGGGGGTACTGGATCTTTGATCTGTTTGAGTAGGCACTTGGTTGTTTTGATTGATCTGTACGCGAATTTCAATGTTGGAAAATCTGGCCGGAGAGTTGATGTTATAATTTTGCTTAGGACTGGGATGAAAGCAATCGATCTGTACGTTATTGAAGATGGAATGCTGGTGGTGCATGGTGATGTTGTGTTTTCCGATGTTGGTTCTTCAACTGGAACAGGTGTAGAAGGCTGGTTATTGAAGTTTTGAGCTGAGTTATGCCTCAGGCTGTTAGGTGGTGAGCTGTGTTGGGACATAGAATCATGGTGCTGAATGGAGAATTTGCTAATGTTTCTGTTGATGAGTCGGTTGATCAGCGAAGATGGATAATCATTTTGCCGCAGATGTTGGAAGATGATGTGTTTTAGTTGATTGATTGGTTTGTTGGTAGATAGCATCACCACTCGTTTAATAAAGTTGGTTGCTACGTTGACTTTGATAGATGTTGGGTGTAGCGAGTGAAACTTTAGAAGTCTGCCTGAGGCAATTGGCTTGGCATACCATTGCGTGGATATAGTTTGATCGTTGCTGCGTATGATTAATGTGTCGAGAAATGGCAAGGTGTTGTTTAATTCCTCTTCTATTGTGAATTGTATGTGCTCATTGTAGTCGTTGAAAGTGTCCAATGTATACTGTACTTGATTTTTAGGCAGTGCCAAGAGTAAATCGTCAACATACTTCCGTAATACTGGAATTTCAAAAGGAAGACGCCTTATCACTGTGTTTAGGAGGTTTTCCATTACCAGATCGGCTAGTATTGGCGACAAAGGGCTACCCATTGCCGTTCCAAATGTTTGCAGATAGAATTTGTCTCGGAACTCAAGGTAGCTGTTGTTTAAGCAAAATTCTACGATGTCTATAAACAGATCTAAATTGATATTGGTTGTTGTTTTGATATCAGGCCAGTTCATAATGATATCGTGGATGACAAGATCTTTCGGTATATTGGTAAACAGAGATACTACGTCAAACGATACTAGTACATAGTCTTTAGGGAGCTTTATCGTGTTGATGTATTCGGCGAATTTGAAGCTGTCCACTATGTTGTATTTGCTATGAAAATTCTGTTTTAGAGCGTTTGCGATGAATTTTGACATGTTATAAGTTGGTGCAGTTACGTTAGGGACGACTGGGCGTAGCGCGGGTTTGTGTGCTTTGGTCTTACCATAGATAGATGGGCAGGTAGAAGTGCTGGTCTGCAGGCGGCGTAATGTTACTTAATCTATGAGTTTGAGGTTTTGGAGTCTTGTGGCTATTTGATTGTTCTGACGTTGTATGCTGGATGTTGGGTCCTTCGGTAGGACTTTGTACGTTGTGCAATCGAGTAATGTTGACATTTTCTGCTCGTAATCGTAACCATCTTTTTACCTTTGTCCGACTCAAGGACACACACACGTCTGGATGCTCTTGCAGAATTGTTTTGGTGGTTGCTGACGCTTTTTAACAGAAACTCGTAAGTGGTGTTTTGCGCTGGTGGGATTTTGCTCTTGAAATGTGATTTTGGATGTGCGATACAACTTGGCATCTATTTTTATCTTGAACGAATTTGTCTGGCGATGTTTGAAGCATCGATTCTAAGTCGGCGATCAGATGGTAGATTGGTATTTGACTAGAATTGACTATCGGTAATGAAAATTTTGGTCCCATACTCAGCAGTAACTGCATTTCAGGCGGAATGAGTTTTTGTTCACAATGTTAACCGTCACTAGCATTGCATTATTGTTATTACTAACTTACGATATCCCCAATAAATTAACAGTTTCCCTTGAAAAAGGCCAACACCAAAGGCCGAAACGTAAAAAACGGGCAGTAAAAAACATTCGTTTTGCTTTTTGTTGACTGAGACAGCCGTTCAAATTCATCCAGATAAAACCATCCCAGTCGTCATAAACATAATTAATAATATCTGAAAATTTACTTCTTTATGGTTCGAGATAACCAGTTTTTTCAGAACGTTGAAGAAAATTATGCTTTTAAAACTTTGTCGAACACACTTGAGCCTAGTACAAGTAATTTTACAAGAAATTTACCATATAAGATTAGGGTGTTGTTGGTTTGATTTATATAACTTTTACAGTTTTAAATTTCTGCTAAGACGGTTTAAACAAACTTTCAAATATTTTGCAGGGGAACAGTTTGACTCGAAATACAGAACGCCCAGCATCGTTTGTTAGAAAGTTATAAAAGATTTTTTTTTCCAAAAATGGACTATTTTTTGGATAATTATTGCAAGATATGTGTGCTATATTTCACCCTAAGGAGGAAAATTTGGTAAAAAACCAAAATTTCTCACTAGGGTGAAAATTTGTTGGTAAAAACCAGTCTTTGTACAGGAGGGCACAAATCCTTATTTCATACTATGTTGCGTTTCGGCTTCGGAATAGATTAGCGCCGGCTTGACGCAAATCCCTTAAAACTAAAACACACTATGTGTTTCAATCAAACGACTGATCAAACGTGATGTCCCGTTCGAGCAGAAGTTCTGTTTATGCCGATGAGACACAAGTGAAGCCGAAACTTGTCTTGGCTTAGCAGGCCTATGCGAAAGCACTATGCTATATTTCACCGAAACGCAACATAGTATGAAATAAGGATTTGTGCCCTCCTGTACAAAGACTGGTTTTTACCAACAAATTTTCACCTTAGTGAGAAATTTTGGTTTTTTACCAAATTTTCCTCCTTAGGGTGAAATATAGCATAGTGCTTTCGCATAGGCCTGCTAAG
>NW_026683848.1:0-19462 GCF_030247195.1 Topomyia yanbarensis | reverse complement strand
TTATAGAAAGACAAGACAAAGACAAGACAAAGACAAGACAAAGACAAGACAAAAACAAGACAAAGACAAGACAAAGACAAGACAAAGACAAGACAAAGACAAGACAAAGACAAGACAAAGACAAGACAAAGACAAGACAAAGACAAGACAAAGACAAGACAAAGACAAGACAAAGACAAGACAAAGACAAGACAAAGACAAGACAAAGACAAGACAAAGACAAGACAAAGACAAGACAAAGACAAGACAAAGACAAGACAAAGACAAGACAAAGACAAGACAAAGACAAGACAAAGACAAGACAAAGACAAGACAAAGACAAGACAAAGACAAGACAAAGACAAGACAAAGACAAGACAAAGACAAGACAAAGACAAGACAAAGACAAGACAAAGACAAGACAAAGACAAGACAAAGACAAGACAAAGACAAGACAAAGACAAGACAAAGACAAGACAAAGACAAGACAAAGACAAGACAAAGACAAGACAAAGACAAGACAAAGACAAGACAAAGACAAGACAAAGACAAGACAAAGACAAGACAAAGACAAGACAAAGACAAGACAAAGACAAGACAAAGACAAGACAAAGACAAGACAAAGACAAGACAAAGACAAGACAAAGACAAGACAAAGACAAGACAAAGACAAGACAAAGACAAGACAAAGACAAGACAAAGACAAGACAAAGACAAGACAAAGACAAGACAAAGACAAGACAAAGACAAGACAAAGACAAGACAAAGACAAGACAAAGACAAGACAAAGACAAGACAAAGACAAGACAAAGACAAGACAAAGACAAGACAAAGACAAGACAAAGACAAGACAAAGACAAGACAAAGACAAGACAAAGACAAGACAAAGACAAGACAAAGACAAGACAAAGACAAGACAAAGACAAGACAAAGACAAGACAAAGACAAGACAAAGACAAGACAAAGACAAGACAAAGACAAGACAAAGACAAGACAAAGACAAGACAAAGACAAGACAAAGACAAGACAAAGACAAGACAAAGACAAGACAAAGACAAGACAAAGACAAGACAAAGACAAGACAAAGACAAGACAAAGACAAGACAAAGACAAGACAAAGACAAGACAAAGACAAGACAAAGACAAGACAAAGACAAGACAAAGACAAGACAAAGACAAGACAAAGACAAGACAAAGACAAGACAAAGACAAGACAAAGACAAGACAAAGACAAGACAAAGACAAGACAAAGACAAGACAAAGACAAGACAAAGACAAGACAAAGACAAGACAAAGACAAGACAAAGACAAGACAAAGACAAGACAAAGACAAGACAAAGACAAGACAAAGACAAGACAAAGACAAGACAAAGACAAGACAAAGACAAGACAAAGACAAGACAAAGACAAGACAAAGACAAGACAAAGACAAGACAAAGACAAGACAAAGACAAGACAAAGACAAGACAAAGACAAGACAAAGACAAGACAAAGACAAGACAAAGACAAGACAAAGACAAGACAAAGACAAGACAAAGACAAGACAAAGACAAGACAAAGACAAGACAAAGACAAGACAAAGACAAGACAAAGACAAGACAAAGACAAGACAAAGACAAGACAAAGACAAGACAAAGACAAGACAAAGACAAGACAAAGACAAGACAAAGACAAGACAAAGACAAGACAAAGACAAGACAAAGACAAGACAAAGACAAGACAAAGACAAGACAAAGACAAGACAAGACAAGACAAGACAAAGACAAGACAAAGACAAGACAAAGACAAGACAAAGACAAGACAAAGACAAGACAAAGACAAGACAAAGACAAGACAAAGACAAGACAAAGACAAGACAAAGACAAGACAAAGACAAGACAAAGACAAGACAAAGACAAGACAAAGACAAGACAAAGACAAGACAAAGACAAGACAAAGACAAGACAAAGACAAGACAAAGACAAGACAAAGACAAGACAAAGACAAGACAAAGACAAGACAAAGACAAGACAAAGACAAGACAAAGACAAGACAAAGACAAGACAAAGACAAGACAAAGACAAGACAAAGACAAGACAAAGACAAGACAAAGACAAGACAAAGACAAGACAAAGACAAGACAAAGACAAGACAAAGACAAGACAAAGACAAGACAAAGACAAGACAAAGACAAGACAAAGACAAGACAAAGACAAGACAAAGACAAGACAAAGACAAGACAAAGACAAGACAAAGACAAGACAAAGACAAGACAAAGACAAGACAAAGACAAGACAAAGACAAGACAAAGACAAGACAAAGACAAGACAAAGACAAGACAAAGACAAGACAAAGACAAGACAAAGACAAGACAAAGACAAGACAAAGACAAGACAAAGACAAGACAAAGACAAGACAAAGACAAGACAAAGACAAGACAAAGACAAGACAAAGACAAGACAAAGACAAGACAAAGACAAGACAAAGACAAGACAAAGACAAGACAAAGACAAGACAAAGACAAGACAAAGACAAGACAAAGACAAGACAAAGACAAGACAAAGACAAGACAAAGACAAGACAAAGACAAGACAAAGACAAGACAAAGACAAGACAAAGACAAGACAAAGACAAGACAAAGACAAGACAAAGACAAGACAAAGACAAGACAAAGACAAGACAAAGACAAGACAAAGACAAGACAAAGACAAGACAAAGACAAGACAAAGACAAGACAAAGACAAGACAAAGACAAGACAAAGACAAGACAAAGACAAGACAAAGACAAGACAAAGACAAGACAAAGACAAGACAAAGACAAGACAAAGACAAGACAAAGACAAGACAAAGACAAGACAAAGACAAGACAAAGACAAGACAAAGACAAGACAAAGACAAGACAAAGACAAGACAAAGACAAGACAAAGACAAGACAAAGACAAGACAAAGACAAGACAAAGACAAGACAAAGACAAGACAAAGACAAGACAAAGACAAGACAAAGACAAGACAAAGACAAGACAAAGACAAGACAAAGACAAGACAAAGACAAGACAAAGACAAGACAAAGACAAGACAAAGACAAGACAAAGACAAGACAAAGACAAGACAAAGACAAGACAAAGACAAGACAAAGACAAGACAAAGACAAGACAAAGACAAGACAAAGACAAGACAAAGACAAGACAAAGACAAGACAAAGACAAGACAAAGACAAGACAAAGACAAGACAAAGACAAGACAAAGACAAGACAAAGACAAGACAAAGACAAGACAAAGACAAGACAAAGACAAGACAAAGACAAGACAAAGACAAGACAAAGACAAGACAAAGACAAGACAAAGACAAGACAAAGACAAGACAAAGACAAGACAAAGACAAGACAAAGACAAGACAAAGACAAGACAAAGACAAGACAAAGACAAGACAAAGACAAGACAAAGACAAGACAAAGACAAGACAAAGACAAGACAAAGACAAGACAAAGACAAGACAAAGACAAGACAAAGACAAGACAAAGACAAGACAAAGACAAGACAAAGACAAGACAAAGACAAGACAAAGACAAGACAAAGACAAGACAAAGACAAGACAAAGACAAGACAAAGACAAGACAAAGACAAGACAAAGACAAGACAAAGACAAGACAAAGACAAGACAAAGACAAGACAAAGACAAGACAAAGACAAGACAAAGACAAGACAAAGACAAGACAAAGACAAGACAAAGACAAGACAAAGACAAGACAAAGACAAGACAAAGACAAGACAAAGACAAGACAAAGACAAGACAAAGACAAGACAAAGACAAGACAAAGACAAGACAAAGACAAGACAAAGACAAGACAAAGACAAGACAAAGACAAGACAAAGACAAGACAAAGACAAGACAAAGACAAGACAAAGACAAGACAAAGACAAGACAAAGACAAGACAAAGACAAGACAAAGACAAGACAAAGACAAGACAAAGACAAGACAAAGACAAGACAAAGACAAGACAAAGACAAGACAAAGACAAGACAAAGACAAGACAAAGACAAGACAAAGACAAGACAAAGACAAGACAAAGACAAGACAAAGACAAGACAAAGACAAGACAAAGACAAGACAAAGACAAGACAAAGACAAGACAAAGACAAGACAAAGACAAGACAAAGACAAGACAAAGACAAGACAAAGACAAGACAAAGACAAGACAAAGACAAGACAAAGACAAGACAAAGACAAGACAAAGACAAGACAAAGACAAGACAAAGACAAGACAAAGACAAGACAAAGACAAGACAAAGACAAGACAAAGACAAGACAAAGACAAGACAAAGACAAGACAAAGACAAGACAAAGACAAGACAAAGACAAGACAAAGACAAGACAAAGACAAGACAAAGACAAGACAAAGACAAGACAAAGACAAGACAAAGACAAGACAAAGACAAGACAAAGACAAGACAAAGACAAGACAAAGACAAGACAAAGACAAGACAAAGACAAGACAAAGACAAGACAAAGACAAGACAAAGACAAGACAAAGACAAGACAAAGACAAGACAAAGACAAGACAAAGACAAGACAAAGACAAGACAAAGACAAGACAAAGACAAGACAAAGACAAGACAAAGACAAGACAAAGACAAGACAAAGACAAGACAAAGACAAGACAAAGACAAGACAAAGACAAGACAAAGACAAGACAAAGACAAGACAAAGACAAGACAAAGACAAGACAAAGACAAGACAAAGACAAGACAAAGACAAGACAAAGACAAGACAAAGACAAGACAAAGACAAGACAAAGACAAGACAAAGACAAGACAAAGACAAGACAAAGACAAGACAAAGACAAGACAAAGACAAGACAAAGACAAGACAAAGACAAGACAAAGACAAGACAAAGACAAGACAAAGACAAGACAAAGACAAGACAAAGACAAGACAAAGACAAGACAAAGACAAGACAAAGACAAGACAAAGACAAGACAAAGACAAGACAAAGACAAGACAAAGACAAGACAAAGACAAGACAAAGACAAGACAAAGACAAGACAAAGACAAGACAAAGACAAGACAAAGACAAGACAAAGACAAGACAAAGACAAGACAAAGACAAGACAAAGACAAGACAAAGACAAGACAAAGACAAGACAAAGACAAGACAAAGACAAGACAAAGACAAGACAAAGACAAGACAAAGACAAGACAAAGACAAGACAAAGACAAGACAAAGACAAGACAAAGACAAGACAAAGACAAGACAAAGACAAGACAAAGACAAGACAAAGACAAGACAAAGACAAGACAAAGACAAGACAAAGACAAGACAAAGACAAGACAAAGACAAGACAAAGACAAGACAAAGACAAGACAAAGACAAGACAAAGACAAGACAAAGACAAGACAAAGACAAGACAAAGACAAGACAAAGACAAGACAAAGACAAGACAAAGACAAGACAAAGACAAGACAAAGACAAGACAAAGACAAGACAAAGACAAGACAAAGACAAGACAAAGACAAGACAAAGACAAGACAAAGACAAGACAAAGACAAGACAAAGACAAGACAAAGACAAGACAAAGACAAGACAAAGACAAGACAAAGACAAGACAAAGACAAGACAAAGACAAGACAAAGACAAGACAAAGACAAGACAAAGACAAGACAAAGACAAGACAAAGACAAGACAAAGACAAGACAAAGACAAGACAAAGACAAGACAAAGACAAGACAAAGACAAGACAAAGACAAGACAAAGACAAGACAAAGACAAGACAAAGACAAGACAAAGACAAGACAAAGACAAGACAAAGACAAGACAAAGACAAGACAAAGACAAGACAAAGACAAGACAAAGACAAGACAAAGACAAGACAAAGACAAGACAAAGACAAGACAAAGACAAGACAAAGACAAGACAAAGACAAGACAAAGACAAGACAAAGACAAGACAAAGACAAGACAAAGACAAGACAAAGACAAGACAAAGACAA
Organism: Topomyia yanbarensis; assembly: GCF_030247195.1. NCBI lineage: Eukaryota > Metazoa > Arthropoda > Insecta > Diptera > Culicidae > Topomyia > Topomyia yanbarensis. Next base: position 13,515 of record NW_026683848.1, on the reverse strand, counting down.
GACAAAGACAAGACAAAGACAAGACAAAGACAAGACAAAGACAAGACAAAGACAAGACAAAGACAAGACAAAGACAAGACAAAGACAAGACAAAGACAAGACAAAGACAAGACAAAGACAAGACAAAGACAAGACAAAGACAAGACAAAGACAAGACAAAGACAAGACAAAGACAAGACAAAGACAAGACAAAGACAAGACAAAGACAAGACAAAGACAAGACAAAGACAAGACAAAGACAAGACAAAGACAAGACAAAGACAAGACAAAGACAAGACAAAGACAAGACAAAGACAAGACAAAGACAAGACAAAGACAAGACAAAGACAAGACAAAGACAAGACAAAGACAAGACAAAGACAAGACAAAGACAAGACAAAGACAAGACAAAGACAAGACAAAGACAAGACAAAGACAAGACAAAGACAAGACAAAGACAAGACAAAGACAAGACAAAGACAAGACAAAGACAAGACAAAGACAAGACAAAGACAAGACAAAGACAAGACAAAGACAAGACAAAGACAAGACAAAGACAAGACAAAGACAAGACAAAGACAAGACAAAGACAAGACAAAGACAAGACAAAGACAAGACAAAGACAAGACAAAGACAAGACAAAGACAAGACAAAGACAAGACAAAGACAAGACAAAGACAAGACAAAGACAAGACAAAGACAAGACAAAGACAAGACAAAGACAAGACAAAGACAAGACAAAGACAAGACAAAGACAAGACAAAGACAAGACAAAGACAAGACAAAGACAAGACAAAGACAAGACAAAGACAAGACAAAGACAAGACAAAGACAAGACAAAGACAAGACAAAGACAAGACAAAGACAAGACAAAGACAAGACAAAGACAAGACAAAGACAAGACAAAGACAAGACAAAGACAAGACAAAGACAAGACAAAGACAAGACAAAGACAAGACAAAGACAAGACAAAGACAAGACAAAGACAAGACAAAGACAAGACAAAGACAAGACAAAGACAAGACAAAGACAAGACAAAGACAAGACAAAGACAAGACAAAGACAAGACAAAGACAAGACAAAGACAAGACAAAGACAAGACAAAGACAAGACAAAGACAAGACAAAGACAAGACAAAGACAAGACAAAGACAAGACAAAGACAAGACAAAGACAAGACAAAGACAAGACAAAGACAAGACAAAGACAAGACAAAGACAAGACAAAGACAAGACAAAGACAAGACAAAGACAAGACAAAGACAAGACAAAGACAAGACAAAGACAAGACAAAGACAAGACAAAGACAAGACAAAGACAAGACAAAGACAAGACAAAGACAAGACAAAGACAAGACAAAGACAAGACAAAGACAAGACAAAGACAAGACAAAGACAAGACAAAGACAAGACAAAGACAAGACAAAGACAAGACAAAGACAAGACAAAGACAAGACAAAGACAAGACAAAGACAAGACAAAGACAAGACAAAGACAAGACAAAGACAAGACAAAGACAAGACAAAGACAAGACAAAGACAAGACAAAGACAAGACAAAGACAAGACAAAGACAAGACAAAGACAAGACAAAGACAAGACAAAGACAAGACAAAGACAAGACAAAGACAAGACAAAGACAAGACAAAGACAAGACAAAGACAAGACAAAGACAAGACAAAGACAAGACAAAGACAAGACAAAGACAAGACAAAGACAAGACAAAGACAAGACAAAGACAAGACAAAGACAAGACAAAGACAAGACAAAGACAAGACAAAGACAAGACAAAGACAAGACAAAGACAAGACAAAGACAAGACAAAGACAAGACAAAGACAAGACAAAGACAAGACAAAGACAAGACAAAGACAAGACAAAGACAAGACAAAGACAAGACAAAGACAAGACAAAGACAAGACAAAGACAAGACAAAGACAAGACAAAGACAAGACAAAGACAAGACAAAGACAAGACAAAGACAAGACAAAGACAAGACAAAGACAAGACAAAGACAAGACAAAGACAAGACAAAGACAAGACAAAGACAAGACAAAGACAAGACAAAGACAAGACAAAGACAAGACAAAGACAAGACAAAGACAAGACAAAGACAAGACAAAGACAAGACAAAGACAAGACAAAGACAAGACAAAGACAAGACAAAGACAAGACAAAGACAAGACAAAGACAAGACAAAGACAAGACAAAGACAAGACAAAGACAAGACAAAGACAAGACAAAGACAAGACAAAGACAAGACAAAGACAAGACAAAGACAAGACAAAGACAAGACAAAGACAAGACAAAGACAAGACAAAGACAAGACAAAGACAAGACAAAGACAAGACAAAGACAAGACAAAGACAAGACAAAGACAAGACAAAGACAAGACAAAGACAAGACAAAGACAAGACAAAGACAAGACAAAGACAAGACAAAGACAAGACAAAGACAAGACAAAGACAAGACAAAGACAAGACAAAGACAAGACAAAGACAAGACAAAGACAAGACAAAGACAAGACAAAGACAAGACAAAGACAAGACAAAGACAAGACAAAGACAAGACAAAGACAAGACAAAGACAAGACAAAGACAAGACAAAGACAAGACAAAGACAAGACAAAGACAAGACAAAGACAAGACAAAGACAAGACAAAGACAAGACAAAGACAAGACAAAGACAAGACAAAGACAAGACAAAGACAAGACAAAGACAAGACAAAGACAAGACAAAGACAAGACAAAGACAAGACAAAGACAAGACAAAGACAAGACAAAGACAAGACAAAGACAAGACAAAGACAAGACAAAGACAAGACAAAGACAAGACAAAGACAAGACAAAGACAAGACAAAGACAAGACAAAGACAAGACAAAGACAAGACAAAGACAAGACAAAGACAAGACAAAGACAAGACAAAGACAAGACAAAGACAAGACAAAGACAAGACAAAGACAAGACAAAGACAAGACAAAGACAAGACAAAGACAAGACAAAGACAAGACAAAGACAAGACAAAGACAAGACAAAGACAAGACAAAGACAAGACAAAGACAAGACAAAGACAAGACAAAGACAAGACAAAGACAAGACAAAGACAAGACAAAGACAAGACAAAGACAAGACAAAGACAAGACAAAGACAAGACAAAGACAAGACAAAGACAAGACAAAGACAAGACAAAGACAAGACAAAGACAAGACAAAGACAAGACAAAGACAAGACAAAGACAAGACAAAGACAAGACAAAGACAAGACAAAGACAAGACAAAGACAAGACAAAGACAAGACAAAGACAAGACAAAGACAAGACAAAGACAAGACAAAGACAAGACAAAGACAAGACAAAGACAAGACAAAGACAAGACAAAGACAAGACAAAGACAAGACAAAGACAAGACAAAGACAAGACAAAGACAAGACAAAGACAAGACAAAGACAAGACAAAGACAAGACAAAGACAAGACAAAGACAAGACAAAGACAAGACAAAGACAAGACAAAGACAAGACAAAGACAAGACAAAGACAAGACAAAGACAAGACAAAGACAAGACAAAGACAAGACAAAGACAAGACAAAGACAAGACAAAGACAAGACAAAGACAAGACAAAGACAAGACAAAGACAAGACAAAGACAAGACAAAGACAAGACAAAGACAAGACAAAGACAAGACAAAGACAAGACAAAGACAAGACAAAGACAAGACAAAGACAAGACAAAGACAAGACAAAGACAAGACAAAGACAAGACAAAGACAAGACAAAGACAAGACAAAGACAAGACAAAGACAAGACAAAGACAAGACAAAGACAAGACAAAGACAAGACAAAGACAAGACAAAGACAAGACAAAGACAAGACAAAGACAAGACAAAGACAAGACAAAGACAAGACAAAGACAAGACAAAGACAAGACAAAGACAAGACAAAGACAAGACAAAGACAAGACAAAGACAAGACAAAGACAAGACAAAGACAAGACAAAGACAAGACAAAGACAAGACAAAGACAAGACAAAGACAAGACAAAGACAAGACAAAGACAAGACAAAGACAAGACAAAGACAAGACAAAGACAAGACAAAGACAAGACAAAGACAAGACAAAGACAAGACAAAGACAAGACAAAGACAAGACAAAGACAAGACAAAGACAAGACAAAGACAAGACAAAGACAAGACAAAGACAAGACAAAGACAAGACAAAGACAAGACAAAGACAAGACAAAGACAAGACAAAGACAAGACAAAGACAAGACAAAGACAAGACAAAGACAAGACAAAGACAAGACAAAGACAAGACAAAGACAAGACAAAGACAAGACAAAGACAAGACAAAGACAAGACAAAGACAAGACAAAGACAAGACAAAGACAAGACAAAGACAAGACAAAGACAAGACAAAGACAAGACAAAGACAAGACAAAGACAAGACAAAGACAAGACAAAGACAAGACAAAGACAAGACAAAGACAAGACAAAGACAAGACAAAGACAAGACAAAGACAAGACAAAGACAAGACAAAGACAAGACAAAGACAAGACAAAGACAAGACAAAGACAAGACAAAGACAAGACAAAGACAAGACAAAGACAAGACAAAGACAAGACAAAGACAAGACAAAGACAAGACAAAGACAAGACAAAGACAAGACAAAGACAAGACAAAGACAAGACAAAGACAAGACAAAGACAAGACAAAGACAAGACAAAGACAAGACAAAGACAAGACAAAGACAAGACAAAGACAAGACAAAGACAAGACAAAGACAAGACAAAGACAAGACAAAGACAAGACAAAGACAAGACAAAGACAAGACAAAGACAAGACAAAGACAAGACAAAGACAAGACAAAGACAAGACAAAGACAAGACAAAGACAAGACAAAGACAAGACAAAGACAAGACAAAGACAAGACAAAGACAAGACAAAGACAAGACAAAGACAAGACAAAGACAAGACAAAGACAAGACAAAGACAAGACAAAGACAAGACAAAGACAAGACAAAGACAAGACAAAGACAAGACAAAGACAAGACAAAGACAAGACAAAGACAAGACAAAGACAAGACAAAGACAAGACAAAGACAAGACAAAGACAAGACAAAGACAAGACAAAGACAAGACAAAGACAAGACAAAGACAAGACAAAGACAAGACAAAGACAAGACAAAGACAAGACAAAGACAAGACAAAGACAAGACAAAGACAAGACAAAGACAAGACAAAGACAAGACAAAGACAAGACAAAGACAAGACAAAGACAAGACAAAGACAAGACAAAGACAAGACAAAGACAAGACAAAGACAAGACAAAGACAAGACAAAGACAAGACAAAGACAAGACAAAGACAAGACAAAGACAAGACAAAGACAAGACAAAGACAAGACAAAGACAAGACAAAGACAAGACAAAGACAAGACAAAGACAAGACAAAGACAAGACAAAGACAAGACAAAGACAAGACAAAGACAAGACAAAGACAAGACAAAGACAAGACAAAGACAAGACAAAGACAAGACAAAGACAAGACAAAGACAAGACAAAGACAAGACAAAGACAAGACAAAGACAAGACAAAGACAAGACAAAGACAAGACAAAGACAAGACAAAGACAAGACAAAGACAAGACAAAGACAAGACAAAGACAAGACAAAGACAAGACAAAGACAAGACAAAGACAAGACAAAGACAAGACAAAGACAAGACAAAGACAAGACAAAGACAAGACAAAGACAAGACAAAGACAAGACAAAGACAAGACAAAGACAAGACAAAGACAAGACAAAGACAAGACAAAGACAAGACAAAGACAAGACAAAGACAAGACAAAGACAAGACAAAGACAAGACAAAGACAAGACAAAGACAAGACAAAGACAAGACAAAGACAAGACAAAGACAAGACAAAGACAAGACAAAGACAAGACAAAGACAAGACAAAGACAAGACAAAGACAAGACAAAGACAAGACAAAGACAAGACGACAAGACAAGACAAAGACAAGACAAAGACAAGACAAAGACAAGACAAAGACAAGACAAAGACAAGACAAAGACAAGACAAAGACAAGACAAAGACAAGACAAAGACAAGACAAAGACAAGACAAAGACAAGACAAAGACAAGACAAAGACAAGACAAAGACAAGACAAAGACAAGACAAAGACAAGACAAAGACAAGACAAAGACAAGACAAAGACAAGACAAAGACAAGACAAAGACAAGACAAAGACAAGACAAAGACAAGACAAAGACAAGACAAAGACAGACGACAAAGACAAGACAAAGACAAGACAAAGACAAGACAAAGACAAGACAAAGACAAGACAAAGACAAGACAAAGACAAGACAAAGACAAGACAAAGACAAGACAAAGACAAGACAAAGACAAGACAAAGACAAGACAAAGACAAGACAAAGACAAGACAAAGACAAGACAAAGACAAGACAAAGACAAGACAAAGACAAGACAAAGACAAGACAAAGACAAGACAAAGACAAGACAAAGACAAGACAAAGACAAGACAAAGACAAGACAAAGACAAGACAAAGACAAGACAAAGACAAGACAAAGACAAGACAAAGACAAGACAAAGACAAGACAAAGACAAGACAAAGACAAGACAAAGACAAGACAAAGACAAGACAAAGACAAGACAAAGACAAGACAAAGACAAGACAAAGACAAGACAAAGACAAGACAAAGACAAGACAAAGACAAGACAAAGACAAGACAAAGACAAGACAAAGACAAGACAAAGACAAGACAAAGACAAGACAAAGACAAGACAAAGACAAGACAAAGACAAGACAAAGACAAGACAAAGACAAGACAAAGACAAGACAAAGACAAGACAAAGACAAGACAAAGACAAGACAAAGACAAGACAAAGACAAGACAAAGACAAGACAAAGACAAGACAAAGACAAGACAAAGACAAGACAAAGACAAGACAAAGACAAGACAAAGACAAGACAAAGACAAGACAAAGACAAGACAAAGACAAGACAAAGACAAGACAAAGACAAGACAAAGACAAGACAAAGACAAGACAAAGACAAGACAAAGACAAGACAAAGACAAGACAAAGACAAGACAAAGACAAGACAAAGACAAGACAAAGACAAGACAAAGACAAGACAAAGACAAGACAAAGACAAGACAAAGACAAGACAAAGACAAGACAAAGACAAGACAAAGACAAGACAAAGACAAGACAAAGACAAGACAAAGACAAGACAAAGACAAGACAAAGACAAGACAAAGACAAGACAAAGACAAGACAAAGACAAGACAAAGACAAGACAAAGACAAGACAAAGACAAGACAAAGACAAGACAAAGACAAGACAAAGACAAGACAAAGACAAGACAAAGACAAGACAAAGACAAGACAAAGACAAGACAAAGACAAGACAAAGACAAGACAAAGACAAGACAAAGACAAGACAAAGACAAGACAAAGACAAGACAAAGACAAGACAAAGACAAGACAAAGACAAGACAAAGACAAGACAAAGACAAGACAAAGACAAGACAAAGACAAGACAAAGACAAGACAAAGACAAGACAAAGACAAGACAAAGACAAGACAAAGACAAGACAAAGACAAGACAAAGACAAGACAAAGACAAGACAAAGACAAGACAAAGACAAGACAAAGACAAGACAAAGACAAGACAAAGACAAGACAAAGACAAGACAAAGACAAGACAAAGACAAGACAAAGACAAGACAAAGACAAGACAAAGACAAGACAAAGACAAGACAAAGACAAGACAAAGACAAGACAAAGACAAGACAAAGACAAGACAAAGACAAGACAAAGACAAGACAAAGACAAGACAAAGACAAGACAAAGACAAGACAAAGACAAGACAAAGACAAGACAAAGACAAGACAAAGACAAGACAAAGACAAGACAAAGACAAGACAAAGACAAGACAAAGACAAGACAAAGACAAGACAAAGACAAGACAAAGACAAGACAAAGACAAGACAAAGACAAGACAAAGACAAGACAAAGACAAGACAAAGACAAGACAAAGACAAGACAAAGACAAGACAAAGACAAGACAAAGACAAGACAAAGACAAGACAAAGACAAGACAAAGACAAGACAAAGACAAGACAAAGACAAGACAAAGACAAGACAAAGACAAGACAAAGACAAGACAAAGACAAGACAAAGACAAGACAAAGACAAGACAAAGACAAGACAAAGACAAGACAAAGACAAGACAAAGACAAGACAAAGACAAGACAAAGACAAGACAAAGACAAGACAAAGACAAGACAAAGACAAGACAAAGACAAGACAAAAAAGACAAGACAAAGACAAGACAAAGACAAGACAAAGACAAGACAAAGACAAGACAAAGACAAGACAAAGACAAGACAAAGACAAGACAAAGACAAGACAAAGACAAGACAAAGACAAGACAAAGACAAGACAAAGACAAGACAAAGACAAGACAAAGACAAGACAAAGACAAGACAAAGACAAGACAAAGACAAGACAAAGACAAGACAAAGACAAGACAAAGACAAGACAAAGACAAGACAAAGACAAGACAAAGACAAGACAAAGACAAGACAAAGACAAGACAAAGACAAGACAAAGACAAGACAAAGACAAGACAAAGACAAGACAAAGACAAGACAAAGACAAGACAAAGACAAGACAAAGACAAGACAAAGACAAGACAAAGACAAGACAAAGACAAGACAAAGACAAGACAAAGACAAGACAAAGACAAGACAAAGACAAGACAAAGACAAGACAAAGACAAGACAAAGACAAGACAAAGACAAGACAAAGACAAGACAAAGACAAGACAAAGACAAGACAAAGACAAGACAAAGACAAGACAAAGACAAGACAAAGACAAGACAAAGACAAGACAAAGACAAGACAAAGACAAGACAAAGACAAGACAAAGACAAGACAAAGACAAGACAAAGACAAGACAAAGACAAGACAAAGACAAGACAAAGACAAGACAAAGACAAGACAAAGACAAGACAAAGACAAGACAAAGACAAGACAAAGACAAGACAAAGACAAGACAAAGACAAGACAAAGACAAGACAAAGACAAGACAAAGACAAGACAAAGACAAGACAAAGACAAGACAAAGACAAGACAAAGACAAGACAAAGACAAGACAAAGACAAGACAAAGACAAGACAAAGACAAGACAAAGACAAGACAAAGACAAGACAAAGACAAGACAAAGACAAGACAAAGACAAGACAAAGACAAGACAAAGACAAGACAAAGACAAGACAAAGACAAGACAAAGACAAGACAAAGACAAGACAAAGACAAGACAAAGACAAGACAAAGACAAGACAAAGACAAGACAAAGACAAGACAAAGACAAGACAAGACAAAGACAAGACAAAGACAAGACAAAGACAAGACAAAGACAAGACAAAGACAAGACAAAGACAAGACAAAGACAAGACAAAGACAAGACAAAGACAAGACAAAGACAAGACAAAGACAAGACAAAGACAAGACAAAGACAAGACAAAGACAAGACAAAGACAAGACAAAGACAAGACAAAGACAAGACAAAGACAAGACAAAGACAAGACAAAGACAAGACAAAGACAAGACAAAGACAAGACAAAGACAAGACAAAGACAAGACAAAGACAAGACAAAGACAAGACAAAGACAAGACAAAGACAAGACAAAGACAAGACAAAGACAAGACAAAGACAAGACAAAGACAAGACAAAGACAAGACAAAGACAAGACAAAGACAAGACAAAGACAAGACAAAGACAAGACAAAGACAAGACAAAGACAAGACAAAGACAAGACAAAGACAAGACAAAGACAAGACAAGACAAAGACAAGACAAAGACAAGACAAAGACAAGACAAAGACAAGACAAAGACAAGACAAAGACAAGACAAAGACAAGACAAAGACAAGACAAAGACAAGACAAAGACAAGACAAAGACAAGACAAAGACAAGACAAAGACAAGACAAAGACAAGACAAAGACAAGACAAAGACAAGACAAAGACAAGACAAAGACAAGACAAAGACAAGACAAAGACAAGACAAAGACAAGACAAAGACAAGACAAAGACAAGACAAAGACAAGACAAAGACAAGACAAAGACAAGACAAAGACAAGACAAAGACAAGACAAAGACAAGACAAAGACAAGACAAAGACAAGACAAAGACAAGACAAAGACAAGACAAAGACAAGACAAAGACAAGACAAAGACAAGACAAAGACAAGACAAAGACAAGACAAAGACAAGACAAAGACAAGACAAAGACAAGACAAAGACAAGACAAAGACAGACAAAGACAAGACAAAGACAAGACAAAGACAAGACAAAGACAAGACAAAGACAAGACAAAGACAAGACAAAGACAAGACAAAGACAAGACAAAGACAAGACAAAGACAAGACAAAGACAAGACAAAGACAAGACAAAGACAAGACAAAGACAAGACAAAGACAAGACAAAGACAAGACAAAGACAAGACAAAGACAAGACAAAGACAAGACAAAGACAAGACAAAGACAAGACAAAGACAAGACAAAGACAAGACAAAGACAAGACAAAGACAAGACAAAGACAAGACAAAGACAAGACAAAGACAAGACAAAGACAAGACAAAGACAAGACAAAGACAAGACAAAGACAAGACAAAGACAAGACAAAGACAAGACAAAGACAAGACAAAGACAAGACAAAGACAAGACAAAGACAAGACAAAGACAAGACAAAGACAAGACAAAGACAAGACAAAGACAAGACAAAGACAAGACAAAGACAAGACAAAGACAAGACAAAGACAAGACAAAGACAAGACAAAGACAAGACAAAGACAAGACAAAGACAAGACAAAGACAAGACAAAGACAAGACAAAGACAAGACAAAGACAAGACAAAGACAAGACAAAGACAAGACAAAGACAAGACAAAGACAAGACAAAGACAAGACAAAGACAAGACAAAGACAAGACAAAGACAAGACAAAGACAAGACAAAGACAAGACAAAGACAAGACAAAGACAAGACAAAGACAAGACAAAGACAAGACAAAGACAAGACAAAGACAAGACAAAGACAAGACAAAGACAAGACAAAGACAAGACAAAGACAAGACAAAGACAAGACAAAGACAAGACAAAGACAAGACAAAGACAAGACAAAGACAAGACAAAGACAAGACAAGACAAAGACAAGACAAAGACAAGACAAAGACAAGACAAAGACAAGACAAAGACAAGACAAAGACAAGACAAAGACAAGACAAAGACAAGACAAGACAAAGACAAGACAAAGACAAGACAAAGACAAGACAAAGACAAGACAAAGACAAGACAAAGACAAGACAAAGACAAGACAAAGACAAGACAAAGACAAGACAAAGACAAGACAAAGACAAGACAAAGACAAGACAAAGACAAGACAAAGACAAGACAAAGACAAGACAAAGACAAGACAAAGACAAGACAAAGACAAGACAAAGACAAGACAAAGACAAGACAAAGACAAGACAAAGACAAGACAAAGACAAGACAAAGACAAGACAAAGACAAGACAAAGACAAGACAAAGACAAAGACAAGACAAAGACAAGACAAAGACAAGACAAAGACAAGACAAAGACAAGACAAAGACAAGACAAGACAAGACAAAGACAAGACAAAGACAAGACAAAGACAAGACAAAGACAAGACAAAGACAAGACAAAGACAAGACAAAGACAAGACAAAGACAAGACAAAGACAAGACAAAGACAAGACAAAGACAAGACAAAGACAAGACAAAGACAAGACAAAGACAAGACAAAGACAAGACAAAGACAAGACAAAGACAAGACAAAGACAAGACAAAGACAAGACAAAGACAAGACAAAGACAAGACAAAGACAAGACAAAGACAAGACAAAGACAAGACAAAGACAAGACAAAGACAAGACAAAGACAAGACAAAGACAAGACAAAGACAAGACAAAGACAAGACAAAGACAAGACAAAGACAAGACAAAGACAAGACAAAGACAAGACAAAGACAAGACAAAGACAAGACAAAGACAAGACAAAGACAAGACAAAGACAAGACAAAGACAAGACAAAGACAAGACAAAGACAAGACAAAGACAAGACAAAGACAAGACAAAGACAAGACAAAGACAAGACAAAGACAAGACAAAGACAAGACAAAGACAAGACAAAGACAAGACAAAGACAAGACAAAGACAAGACAAAGACAAGACAACAAGACAAGACAAAGACAAGACAAAGACAAGACAAAGACAAGACAAAGACAAGACAAAGACAAGACAAAGACAAGACAAAGACAAGACAAAGACAAGACAAAGACAAGACAAAGACAAGACAAAGACAAGACAAAGACAAGACAAAGACAAGACAAAGACAAGACAAAGACAAGACAAAGACAAGACAAAGACAAGACAAAGACAAGACAAAGACAAGACAAAGACAAGACAAAGACAAGACAAAGACAAGACAAAGACAAGACAAAGACAAGACAAAGACAAGACAAAGACAAGACAAAGACAAGACAAAGACAAGACAAAGACAAGACAAAGACAAGACAAAGACAAGACAAAGACAAGACAAAGACAAGACAAGACAAGACAAGACAAAGACAAGACAAAGACAAGACAAAGACAAGACAAAGACAAGACAAAGACAAGACAAAGACAAGACAAAGACAAGACAAAGACAAGACAAAGACAAGACAAAGACAAGACAAAGACAAGACAAAGACAAGACAAAGACAAGACAAAGACAAGACAAAGACAAGACAAAGACAAGACAAAGACAAGACAAAGACAAGACAAAGACAAGACAAAGACAAGACAAAGACAAAGACAAGACAAAGACAAGACAAAGACAAGACAAGACAAAGACAAGACAAAGACAAGACAAAGACAAGACAAAGACAAGACAAAGACAAGACAAAGACAAGACAAAGACAAGACAAAGACAAGACAAAGACAAGACAAAGACAAGACAAAGACAAGACAAAGACAAGACAAAGACAAGACAAAGACAAGACAAAGACAAGACAAAGACAAGACAAAGACAAGACAAAGACAAGACAAAGACAAGACAAAGACAAGACAAAGACAAGACAAAGACAAGACAAAGACAAGACAAAGACAAGACAAAGACAAGACAAAGACAAGACAAAGACAAGACAAAGACAAGACAAAGACAAGACAAAGACAAGACAAAGACAAGACAAAGACAAGACAAAGACAAGACAAAGACAAGACAAAGACAAGACAAAGACAAGACAAAGACAAGACAAAGACAAGACAAAGACAAGACAAAGACAAGACAAAGACAAGACAAAGACAAGACAAAGACAAGACAAAGACAAGACAAAGACAAGACAAAGACAAGACAAAGACAAGACAAAGACAAGACAAAGACAAGACAAAGACAAGACAAAGACAAGACAAAGACAAGACAAAGACAAGACAAAGACAAGACAAAGACAAGACAAAGACAAGAA
>NW_026683847.1:0-177614 GCF_030247195.1 Topomyia yanbarensis | reverse complement strand
GGGTCCACAGCGAGACTAACCGGATCATCACTTTCTAACAGAAACACAAACAATGGCGCTTGTCACAGTTTAGATAATGTTTTGTTCTAAGCCCGCGTATATATGCTTTCATAAGACATTTCATGTGACTTGGGTAGTGGTTTGTGGTATAGATAACGATTCTCGTAATGATGGAAATACACAATAAAAACTGGATTATCCATTTTTTTCAGTGTTCGAAAGTGTAGTAACATAACAAATAAGCAAAAAAATGCTGCTTTCCTGCTTTGAAATCCACTAACAGATGATAAGTCTAAAAGTCCGATATTTGTTCTGTGTTGTCACAGGTCAATCATCAGCTTTGACATTTATGGATAAAGAATTGAGTCGATGGCCGCTGTTTGCTAAACAGAACATGGGAGAGTACTACAGATAACATTGAGGATCATTATACCTCGAGACTTGTTTCACACGAGCTTATGACCCTGAGAACATCAGCCTAGGCCGAATGCATATAATTTTTTGTAATGAGACCATCTTGCGTACACAAAAGATTGTTTCCTTCAGTCATTCACTACCTACTTTACAGTTCGGGAACCAATTTAGAACCAACCAAAGGGGTTTCTCGACGTGCATTCTATAATGCCACCTGGCAACAAAGAAGTAGTTACAACCTAGTAAGAGTAACCAAAGGCTTCGGAGAAGACGACGTCATGTCTGGACTGCAACAAGTTGGACTATAAAGTGAAGGGATGCGAGACGTTTGAGAGAATGAGCTGAGATGATCGGTGGAAGGCAGTGCATGTTCTTTGCTTGTGTCATATTTGTCTTGGAGGAGACCATGTAGGTCACAAACACGGTGTGACGTGGCCAGGTCTATCATCATCCACTACTTCACGGGACACCATCTAGGGCAAACCCGATTCTCTAGGTTGTCGGACTATCCGGCCAATCAGGAATCAGGAATCAGAATATATTGGCTTAAATGGCACGTTCCCCGTATGTAGTCGGGGATTTGTGCCTTGTCGTGTGTTTTCATCATTTCCTGAGCGGATGGAAAGAACAAGAAGGTGTGGGGAAGTAGAATTGGAAGGGTGGGGAAAATAACAGCACTAAAACCAAAAATAAACAACAGGTAAGTTAAAATCACAAGTAGTTCAACTTGCCTGCGAATAAGCCTAAAGCTCTTTACCACATTGGATAAGAAACTTTAGTATGTCTCTGAGTTTTAGTTGTTCAAACATGGTTTCGTCTATATAAGAACGGCCGAAGACTCGAAATCGCAATTGCGCTACCGCTGGACAGTTGCATATCAGATGATATGAGGTTCCGTAGTCGAATTCACAAAGATCACATGAAAAAGACTCAGCGCGCTGAATAGTTGCCACGTGATAATTGAGTTTGCAGTGGCCGGTTAAAACCCTGGTGAGCATGCCGCAGTGGAGCTTCGAAAAATGTAGGAGATTTTTCGAAATCACTGGGCATGGTTGTTCTAGAAACGCCTTTGTTTGGCGACACGTTTGTAGATTTCTCCAATAATTTCGGTGCTCGGACAAAGCCCAGGACCGTATTTTTTCCCTTATCCAACTTGTCGAAATTGGCAGCGCGGGTTCAGGACCAACGAAGTCAATCGCTGAACCTGCCCTGGCCAATTTGTCAGCCCATTCATTTCCAGTAATACCGCAATATCCGGGCACCCAGACAAGGTAGATAGTGTTGACAATGTTTAGTTCTTCGATTTGGTTTTGGCACGCGATCACTAGCTTGGACCGGGATTTGTCTGAGCTCAGGGCCTTGATTGCAGCCAGACTATCGGAGCAGAAGTTTATATTTCTGCCGGGCACACTCAGTGGAAGGGCCGATTGTACCCCGCACATAATCGCAAAGATTTCTGCAAGGAATACACTACCATATCTACCTAGTGAGTGAGATTGTTCCAATCTCATTTCGCGACAGTAGACACCAGCACCAGCACGTCCCTCCATCAGAGAACCGTCAGTGTAACAGACCACTTGCGTTTGTTGTTGTCTTTCCATATAGCCAGACAACCACTCCTCTCGAGAGGGAATCTTCACATGGAATGTCCTGTAAGGAAAACTACAAGTGAGTGTAATATCGCTGGGAGCAAGAATATCTTCACCCCATGTAACCATTTGTGACCACAATCGTGTATGACTGGTAGCAAGATCAACATGATTACTGTTCCAAAGCCCAGTAACCTGCAGTCTGTATGCACATGATAGTGCTTCTTGTTTGAGGTGTATGTGTAATGGTTTGATATCTAGAAGTGCCTCAAGAGCGGCAGTCGTGGTCGTGGTGGATTCCAGTGCACTAGCCAGAAGGTTAACGCAATTCCTTGCATACCAGAGTTTGTACTGACTGAAGTGAAGGGTTTTGGAGCCAATCCCATATTTTCCCTCCCGCAGACTACACCATCAATCTATACTTCCCGGGCGGGTACGTATACAAATACTTATTCGTACACGCCCGATCGTTGTTTAATTAGATCACGCGATATATGGATGATGTTAAATGGCTTATCTTTGGTCCGGAAGTAGACCGTCCAGGGGCCGGCTGTATTAGATGGATATGGTTTGTATTGAAAAGGAGACTTATCGTTCTCTGTCGGTCTTCAGAGATACCTCCCCATTAGTCAATATTTTCATGCAGGCTTCCCGAGCAAATACTCATGGGTTCAAACACCACATAGCCCCTTGAAAAGACCTTAAACATGGTCCGTTCCAAAATTCACAACCATCAAAACACCATAAAATGATCTCAATAACCCATACATACACCAGCATATGGTATTTTATATGGGATCTACCGTACCATGGTGATGGTGTTTTTATGGGTTGAACACATTTCAAGCACCCATGTCAAACCCCATGAACATGGGTGTATTATGGACTTTTCGTTTGCTCGGGTTCAGTATCCACCAACGCGAATAACGTTCTATCGCAGGATTGCAACGAAATTGAAAAGAGTGGAGTGATTGTTACTTAGCTGTACAAAGGTTCAATGTAGTGTAATGTATAGTGTAAATGTAATCAATAAAAAAATTTCGCTAAGCCATCGGTCATACAGCCCGTTAATAAAGGGTGTTTCCAAATGAATACAAGCTATTATCAGGGAGTTTTCATTGCCACTTACACACGCCATGACAAAACTTTCATCAATACGAGTACTCCGAAAAACATTGACATCAATAACATAATGTGGGTGAACATGCAGGTTATCAAAGTCACCCCAGAATACGAAAACGGACATCAACTTGAAATCATTTTTGGAAAAATAGCTGTAAGCGGACAATTTTAGGTAAAACCATCCAATCTTGTTCTCCTTATATCAGTATATGTTTTAAAAATATTAAACTTGAAAAAAATGTGTTGCGTCTAAAAATATGCAATGATTACTTCGAAAAGTGATCAATGTCATCCCGGTTTACGGTACTATAGTTTACGTTATCATGCTCATGATTCAGATGGAATTCTTATCTGATAATATCCTATTCTATTCTATTCTAACCCTTACACAGCCGCATCCTGGAAAACACCGCAGTTATTTTTAGTGTTTTTCTTGTCAACATTAATATTTGAAGCATATTATTTGTAATATGTCGCAAATATTAAAACGGCCAGGCCTACTGTGCAGATTTGGGTTAAAAGGTGTTTCAAAACTATACGGCAATTAATTTATTCATTTAATGAATAATTTAACTAACGAATCGTTTTGAATCCTGAATGAGAAAGAAACGAGGACAACCGTACCGACCGTTTCAGTTTATAGGGGATTTGGATATATCGTTGGGAGTGACTTGGCTAAGAAGGTTAATGTCACTCCTTTGGTCCTTAGGGATGGGGCAGAGGTATTTACGCCTTGCCCTGGCTAATAAGCCTAGGCTAGAGCGCCTTTACTCGCTCTGATACTGATAATATCCTGTTCATTAATTAATATTTTCCTTCCGTTTGTCCGCACGGTGTGCCTATCGCCTACGCCAGAGATCGGCCAATGAACATATGGACAACGACCAACGGCTTTACTTTCCTTCCGAAAGACGACCAAATGATGAAATTATAACAAAGTCGTGTTTATTCTGATGTAATAGAAAGAATAGAATTATTTTCAGTATTTTAACAGAATCCTGTTGATGACATGGATGAACTGCAGTTTTAGACACGGACGAAATTTATCTGAGGTTTTTGATGGAATCCTTCTGAAGATTCTGACAATCTTTTTCAACATTCCTACAGTATCATTCTCCGTATTTTAAGCCATAGTACTGCCTTATGATTCTGGTACCATGTTCAAAACGGTGATCAAGTTCTGTTCAGAATTATGAAAGAATCATCTGCATGTTTTTAATAAAATCTTCTGATTCATTAGACCTCACCCTAATCTGGTAGTTGAGCAGTTGAGACGACTTAAATACTTCAAACTCAAATTTATTTCAACTGTCGTTTGGAGTTCTTCAAGGTAGTATATGATAGGTAGAATGATTTTTATTTCCATTCGAACTTCGGAAAAGTACTGTAAGCTGAATATGTTTAAAACTGTTTGCTCTACTAAAGATTGCAATGCACAGATTAGCTATTGGATTTATTCCTGCTATCGAGATGGTCCTGAGAGAATAAAATGAAGGTAAACATCAAGAAAGTCAAAGCAAACTCATTATTCACTTGACGATTAATGAGTAGAGAAAGTTATGAAAGTTATTTAGAGCCATAGTACTCAAGTGAGAGCAAGAATGTGAAATATATAGATCGGAAGACTAGAGCCATTAGAAACAGGCTTAAAATCTTACGGGCTAATCTTTGGTCTTCTGCTGGCAGGAGTTGAGCTTAGGCAGCGTTACCACGAATTGCTCAAGTTTACCAACGCGTCTTACGGCAAAGACACACTTGTCCCTCTTTACCGGCTTTTTCCGGCCTCGGTGTTATCCATGTACGCATCAAACAAAAGTCGTTCGTTCTGATTCATCGGAATCGACGCCGTGCAACGCCGCCATACATCGCCATCGTCAGATGATGCTGGCAGTTTTCCTCTATAGCATGGCAAAAGTGACATCACGTCCAGTATTTGACCGCGTAAAGTAACACAACTAGTTGATCCAAATCATTCCTGTACAGTGTATCTCGTAAGTTAACTACAGGAGTAACCGTTTAGCCATTGTCGAGATTGCATCGAATAAACCCAAAGTTGAGTTCGTCGTTAGTTGTAGCTAAAACATGGCCATCGTTAGAGCGCGTTTCAAATCTTAAAACGGATGGTTATTGTGAGGATCTATTTTGAGTATAGTTCGAATGTGTCGGCTTTCTTCCCCTGCCTTTACATTTTGAATGATATCAGTACTGAATTGCGTAGATAATGGAACTGGATGAAGGCGACTTTCATAAGCCGCTCGGTAGAATAGCACCAAATTTGAAATCCTCTTCCGTGGTTACAGGCCGAAGTAGTGCGTTTTGCTCAGCTTCTCTCATGGTGCCAAGAATAAAAGAAACGATTCTTTTGTTATCGAAATAGTAATTGTTTTTTTTTGCATTTTTGTGCTGTAACTCACGTTTAAGAAATTTAAAATTATGTTCAGATTTTTACTATTAATAATCAAAGTTGAGCATGAAGAAAACTCCAGTTCTACCATTAGTCCAAAAGGGGCTAACATGAACTATAACTGATTTTAAAATGATTTGAGTTCTACCGTTCTGGACATTTTCTGTCTCATACATGTTTCTTGCATGAATGTGACGAACTTTGCAAAAAATTCCTACAAAAGTGTCATGTCGCTACATGGAAAAATGACGAGGAATATGCGATCAAAACAAAAACGGCGCACAAAGGTGGACAGTGAATACAAAATTAAGCTTCAGAAAATTCTTCGAAAGCGAGGCTGAACAGCGAAATTTACCAGCCTAGTTCGGGCAAAGCCATCAATATAGAGCACCAACAGTACTAATTTTAAATATAAGCTCACAGTAGATTTGTCTGTAATATTATTCAAAATCAAGTGTTTGAAGGTCAGAACATTTATTTGGGAGACTGTAAAAAAACTTGATGCTAGATATTTGAATTGGACGGTCGAAGAACTGTTCCAAGAGAATATACCTGCAGATCACTTCACCGAGCAGACGATTTATTAGGGATTTCAACCCGCCTCTGCTCGATAAATTTATTTGAATTATTGTTCCTTCACCAAACGCTATATTTACTAAAGATTCGACTGAAATTCGTTCGTGTTTGGCTGAAGCATTTCAGGTACAGTATTTAAAATAATTAAACACACCCTCGTTCTTTTCTATTACCACACTCGACTACTACACTTTATTACGACGACAAACTTATTTAGTTCTTTATTTGTTGGTTTTGAAACGGTTAATCAAAAATTTATAAAGTATGCTCATAGTACAATACAACAAACCTTTGCGATGAACAAAAATACTGAAACGAATAAGAAGTATCTTTAATTTGTTTTTCATACTGTAATTTCCAGCCACAGATCATGAACTGGGTATTTACTGAGTCAATTGATGGTAAATAGCATCTGTTCAAAAGACTGTAATCAACACCAATATGCTGAGGAGACAAGTTATAGGAGATGTGACCTTGTTAGTGGATTGGTGACTACGATGCATATGATCAGATTTAGAGCAAATTGCCTGTCCAAGTGCCGCCACGATATTCCGTTAATATCCTACACATTACCCGCCCACCATTTGCACATGCGAGTGAAACAAAAATTCTTTTATTGCTTATCTATTGCTGATCTCTCGTGTTAGTTACTAAGAAAATCAGTAGTATCCATTGTATGACTATCGAGTGAAGATAGGTTTTCGGTCTTTGAATTTATTGTGCCTCCCGCATTTTTTTTTGCTTCCTTCATATCCTTTAAGCTATCACTTTGTGCCTGGCTGTAGGCTCAAACTATTTTGAAAAGACCCAGCTGATAGTGAAATGCATCTCGAACAAGATTCGTCTTTCGAGATTAAAATTATACACATTGATCTTCTTTCGGATCAAAATTAATCGACTAAATATTCCACAGATTTCGAAATGATTAATATTCAGTCAAAGCAAGTAAATGTCGTTACTGGCGAAGGACTATCGTGTCGACACATCCGCTCACAAAATTGAGATCAACGGTGTGGTCACCGATTAGAATTTATCGTAAGTGTATCTATTGAAGCACGGGGTTGGCTGTTTCAGGGACCCATAGTTGCAGTGAACGAAAATTTTCAGTGGCAATCCTAATTGACGGGACAAAGTTGAAACTCGACATTTTGCGGGCCTACTTTGCAATTTTAGTTATGTCTTCTTGTTCAAGGATCATCTGCCTGTTCGACTGTTTGTACCGCGCATCATTCATTGCATTATTGTACTGAATGCTAGCTAGGGGGTCGTACACAAATGACGTAGCCTTTTTCGGCTATTTTTGACAAACGGGCAAATAGCTCTCGACGAATTTGTAGCGTTTCCTTAAAAACTGTGAGTTCAGCGGCGCGTATTCGAATGTGTTTGTTGCGATTAAATTTGTATCCTCTGTTTCGATAACTAACAGTTGGTTAGCATATTTGGTGTTATAGTGTAGGGGAGAGAGGGTAACGGTGGATCAGCAGGAACTATGAAACAATCGCAATAAAATCATAATGCATGAACATAATCGTCTCAATCCCTCATATTTCATGGTTTCTAATTCTTTACACGTGTTACTATATTTTGGAAGATTTCTGATAACTCTATCTCTTTTAATGGATATATGTTTGTTTTATAACAGTCAGAGTAAATTTACAATAAAAATCATTATTCCATTTTTATGAGTTACCGTTCACCAGATAATTGTTTATTCTACTGTTATTTGTAGCAAATTTTATGCTCAACATTTGTCGCGAACAAAGTTTTTTGCTAACTTGTCATGGTTCTGTGTAATTGGACAATCTTCATAAATAGACCCATTGGGTAACTGTGGAACGATGATATATGGGGAACAGTGAAAATTCCTTGTTTTTGTGATCTCTATTAAAATATGAATGGGTTCCGATTTTCCACAATAAATACAACTCATTAAATGGAAAGTTTGTCAATTTGGGCAAGTTTTGTAGAAATTATCGCTTCTTTCAGGATTGCATCCTTATATGCATATATGGTGGTCCGATATTACGCGATGATATAGTGATATCTTCCGTAAACAAACGATTTACGTCCCCAAATAACTTTAATAGGAAGCTTTAGGATCTTTATTCGTCAAAACAAAAGAATGAAATTTCCAAGTAGAATATTTCACTGTAGACGACGTCGTGTTTCATAGTTCCTACCCATGGGGCTCACTGGTGCATTTTATCACCGACTGTTTATTACCCAAAAAAAGTTATTTCCCGTGAATTTTACCAGCTGGAAAAATATATGTATTAGTTAACAACAGAGTGAAACTATGTATCACTGTTGGCTACACAAATAACATGTATTATCATCAAAATTAAATCGTATAAAAAATGTGTTTCATTGTTACCCCCTCTCCCCTAGATAAGTGCAATTGTTTTTGCGTCGTTTTGAGCAGAAAAATACGTTGGTGGAGTTGCTTTCGGTACGCGGGGTCCCCGCGCACGGGGCGATCAATGCAGAAAGCGCAAAACTGCTTTGAACAATGACGTCTGTGCTGTGTAGTGCGTGTGCGCTGAAGATATCCAACGAGAACGATCGCATTTACTGCTTCAGCGGTTGTGATCAAATATTGCATGTCAAATTAAATACGGGAGTAAAATCAAAGGACGCAGAGTAGTCTGTGCGCTTGTGACGAGGGCTATCACGACATCGAGCACGTTGTCTGGGTATGCGCCGGGTATTTCGACGCCAGGTCTCAGTTAAAGGATTCCCTTCGGGCCCTAGGTAGACCACCCAATGTCCCAGTCCGAGATATGCTGGCAAATCGTGATTTCCCCTATATGTCCCTTATTTATACTTTCATAAAAACGATAAATATCCCAATTTAGCCCCTCTCTTTTTATTTTTCGTTTTTAGCAGTTTTTTCCTGCCTTGTGGAACCGATCAGCTCCAGACTGCCACTATGTAACCGCCGTCGCCCTTATCAGTACGGAAACTGAAGCGAGAGCGACTCGAGGTCCGAAGGATTCCCTTTGAAGGATTCTCCGCGGGTCCGAAGAATACCATCCGCCAATCCGACCTACTAGACTGAGGCGCAAATTTGTTTCGCTGATCTCCCGTTTGCCCGAAAGTTGCAAGTTTTGCTCTTCTCTACCGGTCACCATCTACGCCTTCTCTCCCCTGTCCTTGATACAACTACTTCTACACCGATTTTGGAAATTACCAAGCATAAGTCTCCGATAAAAAAAATCAAATTTGTGTTCCGTATTACTAGTTTTAAGATAGTTGTAATTTCTACTCTTTGTTAAAACTATTGTCCCCCATCTTGTAAATAGAATTGTATCCCTAGTTTTAAAACACCTGTGAAATTTTTCATAAATATTTGTTCCCCCTTTTGTGTACCAAACTATATTGTTAGTTTTAAGATAACTGTGAATATTTCCTAAAAAACTATTACTATTGAATTCCTTGTTTTAAAATTTTTCATAAAAAAAATCTTTTGCCCCTCTCTTATATATAGAATCTTTTTTCTAGTCTTAAGATAGCTGTAAAATTTTTCTCTTTTATAAAAAAAATATTTCAACATTGTACTCAAAGAATTCGGCACCGCCAAGCTAACGCATTTGTGCCTATCAAATAAACGAAATGAATAAAAAAAATGCATGTCAAGTGTACTGATATCAATCTTGCTGGTATTACCGCGCCAAGAGCGAATACCTCGCTTCGGTATGTGTGCTTTGGATGCCAGCTTTGTCTAGTTGATGTGCAGAATAAGTGCTCTGATATATTGAATGCTATGACCGATATGAATAAGCAGCAGGACAATCGAATGAATGATCTGACCCTTAAGGCAATCGCTGCATTGGAAGAGCAGGTACAGGCTATGGAAAATCGCATTGCTGAGAGCGTTATTTCCAGAATTAAAAACCTCAATTTGAATCACGATCAGGCTGCTAGCGGATTGAGCGACGGATGCATTTTTGCCAGCGTATTATCGGGGAAATCGAGTAATCTCAAGCGAAAAGGAACTGGTTTACCCTCAAATGATTTACCAGTCAACAAAAGACCTCTACTTGGAGACCTTGCGAACGACAGTGATAGTGGTGGTCTCTTACGGTCAGGTCGACGTCGCATTAACAGTACCGGGAAGATAACTGCACAGCCAAAAAACTTATGCAACTCCGACGGCAACGCTCCTGCCAAGCCCAACACTTCGAACAAATTTGAGCAAACGGTTCTGATCACACCAAAATCAAACCAAAGTGCCGAAACAACTAAAAGCGTCATACGAAAATGAAAATCAACCCAGTGCAGTTTGCAGTAAAGGAAGTATTCTTCAAGGAAAACGGATATGCGGTTAAACGATGTGACACTCAAGCGGCGGCTCAAAAGCTTCTCATGCTGGCAAACTCTTCCCTTAACGACAACTATGAGGTCGAAATCCAGACTGCGCTCAAACGTAGGCTGAAGATATTAAGGTTTTCTGACGATATTAGCGAGGAAAACCTAATTGAAAAACTCAGAAAGCAGAATAACATTCTTGAAACTGCTGAAATAAAAATCATTCGACTGGTAGAACATCAGAAGCAGGATGAAGCTTTAAGATCGGTGATCATTGAAACCGACGCCAGAACATTTGAGATGCTATTGACAGTACAGCGTGTTAATCTTAATCAGCGTGTTAATCGATCTTCCTGAAAAGACTGAAGAAATCTAGGCAGCGAATAGACTATACTGTATGGCAATTAGCCCATAATGTGATTGCTACCAATTTTGAACTGGAAGAGCTAGTCGACACTCCTGCTCTGTCAGGTAAATATATTAACAGTATATGCCCGCCTGAAGCTAGGATTGATACTGCACCACCCTGTAGTCAGATTGAATTGCAGATCAACGATGAATCACAATATAACACATCAGACTGGGATGACTTCACAGGAATAAAAGAGCTAGTAAAAACTCCTGCTCTGTCAGGTAAAGCCAGGGAGGGTATATGTCCCGCCGAAGTTACGCTAGGTACTGCACCTCCTCAAAATGAACTCCATTTGCAGACAACTGATTGACACAATATGCTTGATTCCACCAACGGTTACTTCAACAGTGAACTCGAAGATCATAATAGTTCAATATTAGTTTACTCAGGTAAAAATAAAGCGTGTATATGTTCTTCCGAAGTTGGGCATGTTGATGCTGCGCCCGTTGAAAATTCATCTCCTCCGCAGGTGGATACTACCATTGCTATAAATCGCCCTCAACGTACACGTATGCTGTCGTCAGATGATAATTTGTGAGATCAGCTTCGAATATATTAGCAGAACGTGAGAGGACTTCGTACGAAAATCGATGAGCTGTTCGTTGCTGCCACGGATGTTGACCATTCGTTACACCATCTACCGCAATGATCGTGACCCATCAAGTACTGGAAAAACGCGAGGTGGTGGTGTTCTTATCGCGGTATCCAACCGACTATCGTCAAAACGAAACACAATTAACAAGAACGGTATTGAACAACTGTGAGTAAATATTCGCATTCAAGATGCCACTATATGTGTAGGTGTTGTGTATCTTCCTCCGAGTTCTGCTGATGACGCTAACGTTATTCAAGCGCATGTCGATACCGCGCTTGATATCACTAACTCTCTGGAACCAAACGCTGTTCATTTACTGTTTGGCGATTATAACCAGCCTGGGCTTATATGGAAATCCACTTATTCTGGCTACGCTTCTCCCGATCTATCTGAATCTACTTTCTCAAGGTCTAGTATTGCTTTGCTTTATGGGATGTCCATACTAAACATGTCACAAATGTGTACAGTTACTAACAAACGGAATCGAACCTTAGATCTGCTGTTTGTCAACGAGGAAGCTTCGAAAAATTGTTATATCTTTGAAGCAGACGAGCCGCTGGTCGATATTGACACACATCACCCTCCTCTCGCAGTGACACAGGTCTGCCCCCAGCAGATTTCTTTCGATGAGATTCTTGAAGACCGAAGTTTTAATTTTTCAAAAGCCGATATTCCTGGTCTCAACAACTCACTACAGAATATCGACTGGTTGAACCTGCTAAATCACGCAATAGATGTTGACGTTGCTGTAGATAGGTTTACACTCACCTTAACAGATTTGTTCAGAGTACATGTTCCTGCACCTAGTCCTCGCAATAAGCTTCCCTGGTCAAATCGGCGCCTTCGAAAGCTCAAAAGTTGGAAAGCAGCAGCACTCCGCCATTATACAAACCGACGAAACCCATCCACAAAGCAGGAGTTTATTATCGCCAGCAGCAATTATAAATCGTACAACCGCTTTCTTTATTCCAGACATGTTTCAAAAACTCAATCCAATCTTAAACGGAATCCAAAAAGCTTTTGGTCTTTTGTAAATGGAAAGCGCAAGGAGAATGGACTTCCTATGTACTATTCAGAGCAACTTAAACGTACATATCATCAGAACAACATTGCTTCTTCCCAGCTAGATCCACAGCTACGAATTTAGCTCCGTTTACCTCGCACTGTATTAAACATATAGAGTCTGGGGCCCAAGTAGATGCTATCTATACGGATCTCAAAGCGGCATTTGATCGCGTCGATCACTCTCTTCTGCTAGCGAAGGTTGAGCGGCTTGGTGCATCTCGAAACTTCACGGAGTGGCTCAAGTCATATCTCGTTGGCCGATCCTTATCAGTAAAATTAGGAAACCATGAGTCATATAGCTTCATCAACATGTCGGGAGTACCCCAGGGAAGCAATCTCGGACCCTTACTTTTTTCCTTCTACTTCAATGACGTTTGCTTTATTTTACCGCCGGGATGCAAACTAATTTACGCTGACGATCTGAAACTATTTCTCATCATACGTTCCATAGAAGACTGCATCACACTACAGCGACACTTAGATGCTTTCTATTATTGGTGTACTCGTAACTCGTGATCCCATTTACTCGCAGAAAAAATCCAATCCCTTGGAATTACTCGGTCTCAGGACAATCACTCGAAAGAGTGTCAGTTGTAAGAGACCGTTGCGTGCTGCTGGATTCTAACCTGCTGCTGGAAGCTAACCTTCAAAGATCATTATTTAAACATTATATCCCAAGCAAATAGAAACCTTGGTTCTTCTCTCTGGTCCGTTCTATTCTCGAAGCGTCAGCTGTCGTCTGGAGTCCTTACACGGGTGTTTGGACAAATAGAATTGAAGCAGTACAAGCTAGGTTCATTCGTTACACTCTCAAATCTTTACCATTGCAAAACCCACTGGAGCTTTGCCGTTTGCTAGACATGGATAGGGGAGAGAGGGTAACAATGAAACACATTTTTTCTACAATTTAATTTTGATGATAATACATGTTATTTGTGTAATCAAAAGTGATACATAGTGCCACTATGTTGTTAACTAATACATATATTTTTTCCAGCTGGTAAAATTCACGGGAAATAACATTTTTTGGATAATAAACAGTTGGTGGTAAAATGTATCAGTGTGCCCCATGGGTAGGAACTATGAAACACGATGTCATCTATAGTGAAATATTCTACTTATAAATTTTATTCTTTTGTTTTGACGTATGAACGATCCTAACGTTTTGAATTAAAGTTATATTGAGGCGAAAATCGTTTGTTTACGAAAGAATCCACTATATCATCGCGTAACATCGAACCACCATATATGCATATTAGCTGCAATCCTGAAATAAGAGACAATTTCTACAAAATTTGGCCAAATTTACTAATTTTGCACTATATGAGTAGTATTTAGTGTGGAAAACCGGAACCCATTGACATTTTGAGACAGACCACAAAAACAAACAAAAATCACTGTTCCCCATACGCCATCGTTTCACAGTTACCCAATGGGTCTATTCATGAAAATTGTGAAATCACACAGAACCATGAGTAGTTACCAAAAAACTTTGTTCGCGGCAAATGTTGAGCATAAAATTTGCTATAAATAGCAATAGACTAAACATTTATTCAATGAATGGTAACTCACAAAGATGGAATAATGTTTATCATTGCAAATTTACTCTGGCTATCACAAAACAAACAAATATCCATTAAAAGAGATAGAGTTATCCGATCTCTTCCAAAATATAGCAACACGTGTAAAAAATTAGATATTGTGAAATATGAGGGAATAAGACGATTCCGATCATGCATTGTGATTTTATTGCGAATGTTTCATAGTTCCTGCTGATCCACTGTTACCCTCTCTCCCCTACCCTTGTCAAAAGAATATATCTAGAGCTGTTTTTATTGGAAAGCTTCGAACTAGTAAGATAGATACCCCAGATATATTATCACAGGTTAATGTTAACGTGTCCCCTAGATATTTACGAGCGCGAGACTTTCTAAGACTTGACTTTCAACGTACTGAATATGGCCAGAACGAGCCCATTAGGGCAATGTGCAATGTATTTAATAAGGTTTATGAATATTTCGACTTTTCTGTATCAAGTGATGTTTTTAAAGATAGGCTTAGACGACTTACTTAGCATATAAGATAAACATGAAGAATTATTTTAAGACTGATTGTTATATAGTTAAGATAAATGTAATGTAATGTGAAACTTTGTTAACCATGTGTGTGCTAAAAGATAGTGAGGTTTATACGCGCATTTGAAGATCCATCTTCAAATGGGCTTTTCCTCCTCCACCTTCATTAAGACCATTATAGGTCAGATGAAGAAAGAAGTTTAAATAAATAAATGAAAAAGGCTCTATGCACTCTGTACAGAAATACTAGAAAGAGCTACTACCCTCACCACGACATATCATTATGCTCTCTTGGCTCACGAAGAGGGTGCCTCTGACGATCCCCATATGGGGACATCTGTTACTGCTCCTGAAAACTATAAAGAAATGAGGTTTCTTGTAAAAACTACAATGTTTCTTCTGGGAGGTCATCAAATACAACAGCTCGCAGAAGCTTTGATACAAAGCCTGAGCAAACAGCTTCTGATCTTGGAAATTTTAGATCAAACAAGATATTTTCAGCGCCTCCAGGAACACCAAAACTCTTACGTAACACTTTGACCAATATAGTACTTAGTGCTCTTTGCTACCGTTTTAAAAAGGTAGAGAGTGCTTAGAGCGTTTTTTAACACTACACTACTGATTCGTCGAGCGCTATAAAATATAACTATATAAATACCGAACGAGCTATAGATTGTTGAGATCGGATATTTATCTAAAGAGATATTTAACATTAAATACGGACGAAAGATTTTTATCATTTCCCATAGCCAGAAAGAAATAAGACCAAAATCATGCAATCTAATATAAACGCCAAAACGGCTGATTTTAGGTCAATAGCATCTTCAGAGATTTTACTGGATGCAATTTACGCTTTCCTTTGGTGTTGTGTTTTTGCTGATTAATCCTCCTAAAAGTGAGATATAATAGAGATATAAAAGATATACATACAATTTCTTGAAAGTGGTTGTATTGAAATTTGTAACTCTTACTTTTGCGAATAACTTTACTGAAGACATCAAATATCTATTTTGAACATTTTAAAAGTTATGGCTTGTTGTTTGTGGATTACCCTTGGTCGCTTGTTTATTGTTATAGTAATAATTCTATTCTATTCTATTCTATTCTACTCTAACCCTTACACAGCCAGTATTGAAAAGCATCCTGGAAAACACTGCAATTATTCTGTAGTGTTTTTCTTGTCAATATTAATATTTGAAGCATAGTTTCGTATGTCGCAAATATTAAAACGGCCAGGCCTACTATGCAGAGTTGAGTTTGAAGATGTTTCAAAATCAGACGGTAATTAAATTATTCATTTAATGAATAATTCAATTAACGACCTATTTTGATTCATAAAGGAGGAAGAAACGAGGACAACCGTACCGACCGTTTCATTTTAAAGGGGTTGAAATAAATCGTTGGGAGTGATTCGGCTAAAAAGGTTAATGGCACTCCTTTGATTCTTTGAGATGGGACAGAGGTATTTACACCTTGCCCTGGCTAATAAGCCTAGGTTAAAGCGCCTTTACTCGCTCTCAAACCCTGAAATAAAAAACACTTCTGTATACAAGGTGTTTGGCTCATGATGAAGAATCTCTCGAGGGGTGATTGACTGTCATATTTGGAGAAAAAAATCATTCTACACATACCATCAAATCTGAACCGTTACAGAGTTATTGAACTTTTTGTGTAAAAAACTTATTTATCTTAAAATACCTCTATCTCGAAAAATATACCTCGTATTTTAAATCTTTTAGTTCCATTGGATAGGTGAGAAAATTTTCTATTAAATAGTGTTCTCATATCTTTCAGTTAAATAGATTCAATAACCTTTTAGTTGCAAAGTAGTTAAAAGTTGGTGTTTTGATGATGTTTTTGTTAATTTTCTCAAAATAATGAATTATGATTATAGCAATATCTATTATCCAAAAGATGGATTTGAGGACGATTTAAAATTTGTTCTTCAACATGATATTCCTATCTTTTCTCGTTTCCTTGTAATTTCACTTCAAATTTTTTGCTGTAATCGACCTGCAAGTGCTTAAAAGACTTTAGTCTAAAAATATGCTTTATATCGTTATTACCAGGGTTTTATTGGAATGTTGAGAAAATTTCCTTTCAATGCATGTACAGATATCTTTTAGTTAACTGTACTAAATGACTTTTTACTAGTAAAATAACTCAAAATTAGCGTTTTTTGGAGAGTTTTGTAATTAT
Organism: Topomyia yanbarensis; assembly: GCF_030247195.1. NCBI lineage: Eukaryota > Metazoa > Arthropoda > Insecta > Diptera > Culicidae > Topomyia > Topomyia yanbarensis. Next base: position 160,855 of record NW_026683847.1, on the reverse strand, counting down.
TCTAATTACTAATCAACTAAATTTATCATCACTATTGTTCATTTGGCGCCCCTTAATATCCTCTACATCTTTTTATTTGACACTTTATCCCTAGCGCTTTTCATTTCGCTGCAATTTAATAGGTAACACAGCATGACCTCGTCACAAATGTAGTGGGTTCGAAATCGTTGTTTTTTTGCATATGAAACGAGGTGATAAAAATGATTTTGCTTCGAAACTAAAAGAGATAATTGAATGGAGCCATAGAAAGATTTGTTGAACTTGCTGAGATGCATTAATTCCATGATAATAATGGAAATTTACTATTTTAAGAAAATAACTAAAATGCTAATAATAACACTAACTTTAAACTAATTATTCTAAAAGAATACTAAATACACTTAACTGAAAAGTATTTATACCTTTTTCTATGCAAAATTTTTCTGGCTTTTGAATAAAAATAAAAAAAGGTGCAATAAATGCCCTACTTTTTTAAATAAGAGCTAGTATAAGTGTATATGAGATAAAAATATCCAAGTTCAATAACCCAAACACATGAAAACAAGAAAAGATAAGTGTATCATGTCAAGGAACAAATTATGCAACAATTCAAGACTAAAAATTTGAATTATTAGAATGGTGATGTTAACTATTAAGATTTTTCGCGAAATGAACGAAAAATCAATCAAAATTGTTAAATTTTAATTAAATTACTATGAAAAGCTTACTTAATCTCATTAACTGAAACATTTGAGGACATTCTTCAATAGAAAATTTTGTCACCTATCCAATGGATCCAAAAGATTTGAAATACAAAGTATATTTTTTGAGTTAGAGCTATTTTAAGACAACTAAGTGTTTAACACAAAAAAATAAAATCAATAACTTGGTAACGGTTGAGATTTGAAGGTATGTGTAGAACGATTTTTTTCTCCAAATATGATAGTCAATCATTCCTCGAGACTGAACTCGATTAAATCCTTTCTTGAGCATGTTTTCCTTATCTTAAAGATGCAAATATGCAAAAAAAATATTATTTTTTTTATTTTTCGGGAAAGATAGTAATTTTTATTTCAAATGAATAAAAAGCTTCCTTAATTGAACAATTATCTCAAAAACTCAACGTAAGGGTTATATTTTTTCACATGTGTATGCAAAATTTGAAATAAATTGGTTAAGTAGTTTTCGAATGGCAGGTAACACCGCAAATCTTGTTTTTTTCCAGTGACGTTCTACTAAAAGCTTCATCACCGAGTCACTTGTGGATATTCTTGCATGAAAAATTTACAGAATGTTATTGAAATGATACATTATAACACACAAAAGTTTTGGTCAATTCGCTTTACCCAAGGTTCTACAAAAAATCGAAGGAAGCGATTTTTTTCTTGTTGAAACCTTTACCACACCGACGAAGATGAAAACAGAGAATTGCGCGAATACAACAATTCCTATATATGTACACTTAGATATCTTTACCGCATGAGATACTGCGTAAAACTACTTCAGTGTACAATTGCATTTTCGATGCTTGTTGGTGGTATGGTAGGATGGAAGTTAGAAAAAAGTAATTCTAGTTTCGATTGCTCGTATACGAGTATTTTACCATTTCCGGCAAGTTTTTTTACTAAACTGGTTCTCAAGAATAAAGCAAATATATTGACTCTAAAACATTGATCATAATTTAGATGCATTTCAACGTTACAAGTGACCACTATTGTTGTTACAAGCGAAGTTACACGCTAGCACCCGCGAGATACAAAAACCAACATAATCGAATATGTTAATCTACAAACGCTCGAGCCCTTACCCATGATACACATAAGTGGACATGTAATCGCGATCATCAACGCCCATGATTTCCCACGCGATCGTAAAGTCCCTACGCCCGCACATCTGAACCGTACGCTCAATATTACAATCAGAATCACGGCCCGCTGCAATTGGCCTTAAGTAGTGTTTTAGTGGGGGATATTTCTTGTCTCGTCTGCAATTGTAGCGAGCGCTTCTGATAGGTAGCCCTTCGGAGAACCCAGCTTCAGTAGGATAACTCTAAAAAATAAACCGGCATCAAAGCCGAACTTTTTTTCTGCACATACTGCCAAGATCGAGCGATATCACATCTATAGACTTTGTTTTATAGGGCTAAGTGAAGTCATAAGCCTGTGGATAAGCCTGCAACGGTAAAAGCATTGGAAGCTAACATTATTCGAGTAATTAGCCAGATACAACTTGAAATGCTCGAACTCGTCTTTGAAAATTGGACCACCTCGAGCGCTGCTATGGTCAAAATTTATTAGAATGTTTTTACAAACAATAAATGGCAAAGTATGTTCATTCGAGCGAAAATAAAGATTCCCGATTTATTTTATTTTTTTATGTTTTTTGCTAGTTTGCAAAAAAAACTTCATGATGAACCACCCTGTAGAACTGTCAAAATTATGAATCTATAACTGAACCACTAACTAAACATGTCCTTAGGTCGTTACATGACCGAAATTATTTTTCCCCGTCGAACGAACCTGTGCTGAATACCCTTTTTCAAAGCAAAGTTCTAAATGTGTTTCGAATGAGGCAATAAAGAGAACCCGACAGCATAAGTTATTAAAGTGACTTTACGCTTGTCCGGACATGCCGCAGACTCGGGTGATTCGCATTTAATGCCAAAAGATCCTGACTCCTGCGTTGCAGAAGATAAAGAGTTAAGTAGTAACTCTAAGCTTGCTCATTGACCCTACTTTTTTAACCTTTTTTTACTTCAAATCCTTGCTCTTCCTTGAGTACTTAATATTTGAAAAATATTTCACCTTCCAGTCCCTTGCTAATTAAATGATGTTACAATATAAAAATAAAGAGAACAACAGTGCATTGATACTGAAACATTTGTACTTTGAAACTACTACATAAAATATTATGCTACTGAACATGCCCTAAGGAATTTGGTAGGTAAGGCTTCCTAACATGTTATAAAAATCAATGCCAATCAGTTCTTTCTCTTGGTTAGATGGCGTTACTTTTTGCTTGACTACCAAGGATCGCTTCGACTTAGCTTGGCAACTTTTTGAAAACAAATCAAAACTGCAACTACTCTAACATCTCAATCTTCTCACCCACCAAAATCTCCGTTCCGTAGGCGAAAATCCAGTGGAGTCTGCCCGTTCTTTAGAAATGCCTACAGAAGCATGTTATAAGATGTCTTGGTGATAAAAAACGCATGAGGTACATCCAAAATATGGAACGTGTGTGCCAGTAAAACATAAGAAGCGATATAGGCGTATCACCTGAGGTATATACAAAACTATTTTGACATGAGACGTGGCTGTAACTTGTCTGGACATCTTGATGATGTCCCTCAACATTTTGTGGTAACTGGAAGTCGCCATCTTGGATTTTAAATGACATCCATATTGGTAATGACTCACTATTTTGCGGTAACCGAAAGACGTCATGTTTGATTTCGAAATGGTGATAATCGTCAATTTTCGGTGCCTGCTAACCACCCCCTTTCAAATGACACCCATGTTTATAATGGTTCTCACTATTTTATAGTAACCGGAAGTCGCCATCTTGGATTTCGAAATGGCGGTACTTTGTCCATTTCCCATGTCTGCTGACCTATACGGATCCTATATCTCACGACTTCTAAGGCATCGAAAAATTTGCTAAAATTTCATTACCCAAAAGTCCGAACAAGAAACATCTGAATCTTTTCTTAGTGCAAAAGTGGGTTAAAATTCTATACAAGTCTTGCCCTGAAAATTTTGTCGAACCACTTTTGCGAAAATTAACATTTGACCCACTTTTGCCTGAGGTTGTGATGAATATACCATTTCTGATCTAACAGAATATTTTAATCCACTTTTGTTCTGAGCAAAATTTTAACCCACTCTTGCTCCCAGCCTCTCATAACGTAGTCGTAGGATATGAAGGCAAGCAAGAAGGTTAGAGTTTTTGTTCTCATTCCACGAACGTTCTGGTAGTAGACGGATAATAAATCTTCATAGGTTACGTTGGCGAAATGAATGGGTTGATGAGAATTAGCTTACTTACATGTAAGGATCAGATGTGGAAAAGTGGTGTACGAAGATATGCGGTTCAAAAATTCTAACCGACATCCTCGAATTTGCCGAACCAAATTCCTGTTGGCCATGTATCTGCTACCATAGCTATTGTCTTAAGATTAACTGGCATGCTCATTTTAAAAAATAAAAAGTTCAGGGTGCGTACTTCTCTACCTACGGGATTCTTAGGAATACGGAAAGTTACCAATGGTCACGCCACCGTCGTCTTTGTAAATTGTTGTAAATTAAGAAATTGCTGCTTAGCCATCAGATATTCAGTGCCAAATACGTGTAACGCAAAGTCGAACCACAAACCCATGACTTAAATTTTATGTTTGTATTTTTATGTTCTTCTGCGCAGGGTTCCGATGGAATTCTAACTGCAGTCTTTCTATGATTCTGGTAGAATTCTTCGCAAAGTTCTCATGGAATCCTTTTGCGGCATTGCGATGGAGTCGTTAACAGTATTTTTGCATTGTCCTGCTCAGGGTTCTGAAGGAACACTTCAATATTCTGATGGAATTCTGTTGAGGATTGTAATGAAACCTTTTCCAGGATTCTGATGGAAGCATACACAGACGGAGCTTGAAAAGTTCTATTTGTCAATAGGTATTTTTATTGGGACAACGATGAGGGATACAACAGCATTATGACAAAATTCTGTTGAGGCTTGTAATAGAATTCTGCTCAAGATTATGGTGGAATTAATCTCCGGATTCTGATGGTATTCTACTCAACTTTCCAATTCACAGTGCTTTTTAATTTGCTCAGCAATCTGATGGATTACTAGATTTAGCGATTGGGGATATTTGTCCTCAGCAGAGGTGGGAAAAAACTGGTTTAGTACCGGTGCGGTAAACTAAATTTCCACACGATTTTGTGCGTCTTACCGCTGGTTGTGTTTCAACGAGACACGAAAACCAAATCGAGTTTCGTTTACACAGCACCGTGGTTTGGTTTTGATTTTCGTTTACCGGTGCACGAGTATGGAACGAAACACGAAAATAGCGAAACCAAACTTCGGCTGTGTTGCGGTTGTGTATTCGGGTTGATGTTTATCGGCTATGCTGGTGCTGCCAGCATTTTTATTGGAAATTCAGTGCAAATTTATTTTAGATATAATATCAGATATTTTTTCGGTAATTGAAAAATTGTTCTGAGACATCTTCCATGTACAACAAAAATGTTCCTCGTCATTTTGGAAAAAATAAATGACTTACCTTAACTCAATATTGCGGCATTTTCATGATGATTTATCATCAGGAACTTTGCAATATGGTATGTTTGGTATGGGGAACTGCCCAAAAATCGAAAGTAAAAGGAAGTTAGCCTTCGCTATTTTTATATGAAAGACTAAGAGCAAGAGTGGATTAAAATTTTGTTCAGAGCAAAAGTGGGTTAAAATATTCTCTTAGATCCGAAATGGTATATTTATCAAAACTTCAGGCAAAAGCGGGTCAAATATCATTTAGCGTAAAAATTGTTCGACAAAATTTTCAGAGCAAGAATGGTATAGAATATTAACCCATTTTTGCGGTACGAAAATAATACATAGGTTCATAACAGGCGTTCAGAATATTTCTTATTCCGACTTGTGAACAGAAATCATAAGATTTTGGATCCGTATTGGTCAGCAGACACCGAAAATTGACCATTACCGCCATTTTGAAATCCAATATGGCGACTTCCGGTTACCACAAATAATGAGAACAACCATCAATATGGATGTCATTTGAAAAAGGTTTTATATCTTAAGGTTATTTGAATTACTATATGATACCGCGTGAATTGTTGCTTTTTCTCTTCTTTCAATAATATTTAGATACGATACATGATATTTTTGTTACTGATTTATTGAAGCTTTTAAAAAATGTTTCTACAGAAGTTACAGCCACGTCTTCTGTCTGTACCTACGACGATAAGTTTATATCGCTTTTCTGTTTTATTGGCACACACATTCCATATATCGAATGTTTTTATCACTAAGACATCAGACAACATGCTACTGTAGGTATTTTCAAAGAACGGGTAGATCCCACTGGGTTTGCGCCTGCTGAACGGCGGGTGTTAGTTGGATATTTTGGTGGGCGAGAAGATTGAGTTATATTAGAGCAGTTGCAGTTTTGATTTGTTCTCAAAAAGTTGCGAAGCTAATCCGAAGCAATCCTTGGTTGTCAAACAAAAAATAATGCCATTTGGCCAAAAGAAAGTACTGATTGGTATTAATTTTTATAGCATGTTTACAATCATTAATGTTTTGTATCTACCAAATTCCATGTTCAGTAGCGTAGAATTTTATATAGAAGTTGCAAAGTACAACTGTTTCAGTATCATTAGAGGTGTGCGCTGCCCTGCCACGCCTCTGATTTCAGGTAAAAATGGTAAGCGGGTCCGCACACCTCTAAGTATCATTACACTATTGTTCTCTTTGTTGCCTCATTTGAAACACGTTTAGAGCTTTGCTTTGAATAAACAGTATTCAGCAAATACACTTAGATGAGCTCTACTGGGGAAAACAATTTCGAGTTATGTAACGACCTAAAAATATGTTCAGGAGTGGTTCAGTTATAGATTCATAATTTTGACAGTTCTACAGGATGGCTCATCATGAAGTTTTATTTGCGACACTAGCAGAAAACATTAAAAAATAAATCGTGAAATCTTTATTTTCACTCGAAAGAACATACTTTGCCATTTATTGTTTGTAAACAATTTCTATTAAATTTTGACCATAGCAGCGCATGAGGTGGTCCAATTTTTGAAGATAAGTTCGAGCATTTTAAGCACGCTGAAATGCTGAAAATTTTAATGTTACAACCTATTCTCCCCAGCAGCTGTTTAAGCTGGTATTACTGATAATTATTGAGTGCAAATAAAAGAGTGATTAGGATTTACTAGGAATTGATAGTGAAACGAAAGTCGCTATTTTTGCAATTTGTTTTGTTAGAATCGAAACAAGCTGGGGTTTTTTATTTACGTGACCTTAATTTTACGTGACAGGATGGGGCTTTGACTTTATTGTTCTGTTGTGTATGTATTTAGTAACGAAGAATGCAGCGAAAAGATAAAGGGAACGCGCCCTTTGAGCCAGATGCTACTGATATGAAAAGAACGCTTGGTAGTATGTGTAGGGAAAATATGTTCGACGTTCTCACCGGTTTATATTTTAGAGTTGTCCTACTGAAGCTGTACAGTTGTGTTCTTGGAAGGGCTTCTTATCAGAAGCACTCATTAAAATTGCAGACGAGATAGGATATATCCTTCACTAAAACACTACTTAAGTCAAATTGCAGCAGGCCGTGATTCTGATTGTGATATTGACTGTACGGTTCAGATGTGCAGGCGTAGGAACTTAACGATCGTATGGGAATAAGCGCTTATTGCTTCGTTGAGACCATGTTGATTAGACTATAAGTGTAATAGCGTTCACTAAATCATCGAGGCATTGTTCTATTTTTGAAATCATGGGTGGAGTTGAGCGTTGATGATCGCGATTACATGTTCACCTATGTGTATCATGGCGAGGGGCTCGAGCGTTTGTAAGTTAACATATTCGATCATGTGGGTTTTTGTATCTTGCGTGTAAATTCGCTTGTATAAATTTGATTTTATAACTGTGTAACCATTTGCATTTTCGAGTGGTCTTGAGTGATCGTGCGGACCGTGAATATGATATTTAATTGTTAGCATTGAGTTCAGATGCTAAAAGAGCGTGAGTTCCCCCATATCACTAGTCTTCGATCGCTGCGCCGTAGAACGTGTTGTCTAGTGTATATGAGCGTAATTTTTTTGGTCCAACTGAACGCATGGATCTATGTTGCTAGGGCCGAGATTAAAGACTTCCTGATATAAGCAATTCATGATCGCGCGAACACGAGCGTTTGTAGATTCACATTTGACACCCCGTGTTTGAAAATTAATAAGTGCTGAACGGTTCACTTTATCACCGGAGGGTTACCCTGATTGGACGATCGCAGGCGTATGTATGAGGGGTTGATCGCGAAGGGTCTTCAAAGTTCATCTGGTATTTTGTTACCTTCGGCAGTCCTGGTATGGGTTGATTTGATTGATTGGATTGATTTGATTGATTGGATTGATTGGATTGATTGGATTGATTGGATTGATTGGATTGATTGGATTGATTGGATTGATTGGATTGATTGGATTGATTTGATTGATTTGATTGATTTGATTTGATTGATTTGATTGATTTGATTGATTTGATTGATTTGATTGATTTGATTGATTTGATTGATTTGATTGATTTGATTGATTTGATTGATTTGATTGATTTGATTGATTTGATTGATTTGATTGATTTGATTGATTTGATTGATTTGATTGATTTGATTGATTTGATTGATTTGATTGATTTGATTGATTTGATTGATTTGATTGATTTGATTGATTTGATTGATTTGATTGATTTGATTGATTTGATTGATTTGATTGATTTGATTGATTTGATTGATTTGATTGATTTGATTGATTTGATTGATTTGATTGATTTGATTGATTTGATTGATTTGATTGATTTGATTGATTTGATTGATTTGATTGATTTGATTGATTTGATTGATTTGATTGATTTGATTGATTTGATTGATTTGATTGATTTGATTGATTTGATTGATTTGATTGATTTGATTGATTTGATTGATTTGATTGATTTGATTGATTTGATTGATTTGATTGATTTGATTGATTTGATTGATTTGATTGATTTGATTGATTTGATTGATTTGATTGATTTGATTGATTTGATTGATTTGATTGATTTGATTGATTTGATTGATTTGATTGATTTGATTGATTTGATTGATTTGATTGATTTGATTGATTTGATTGATTTGATTGATTTGATTGATTTGATTGATTTGATTGATTTGATTGATTTGATTGATTTGATTGATTTGATTGATTTGATTGATTTGATTGATTTGATTGATTTGATTGATTTGATTGATTTGATTGATTTGATTGATTTGATTGATTTGATTGATTTGATTGATTTGATTGATTTGATTGATTTGATTGATTTGATTGATTTGATTGATTTGATTGATTTGATTGATTTGATTGATTTGATTGATTTGATTGATTTGATTGATTTGATTGATTTGATTGATTTGATTGATTTGATTGATTTGATTGATTTGATTGATTTGATTGATTTGATTGATTTGATTGATTTGATTGATTTGATTGATTTGATTGATTTGATTGATTTGATTGATTTGATTGATTTGATTGATTTGATTGATTTGATTGATTTGATTGATTTGATTGATTTGATTGATTTGATTGATTTGATTGATTTGATTGATTTGATTGATTTGATTGATTTGATTGATTTGATTGATTTGATTGATTTGATTGATTTGATTGATTTGATTGATTTGATTGATTTGATTGATTTGATTGATTTGATTGATTTGATTGATTTGATTGATTTGATTGATTTGATTGATTTGATTGATTTGATTGATTTGATTGATTTGATTGATTTGATTGAATTGATTGATTTGATTGATTTGATTGATTTGATTGATTTGATTGATTTGATTGATTTGATTGATTTGATTGATTTGATTGATTTGATTGATTTGATTGATTTGATTGATTTGATTGATTTGATTGATTTGATTGATTTGATTGATTTGATTGATTTGATTGATTTGATTGATTTGATTGATTTGATTGATTTGATTGATTTGATTGATTTGATTGATTTGATTGATTTGATTGATTTGATTGATTTGATTGATTTGATTGATTTGATTGATTTGATTGATTTGCAGTTTTTTCGCTATTAACGCAAGTTTTTCATCCTCCGAATTTAACACAAAATTGGTGATCCTGTTTCAGACCAAATTGTGCTAAAAATAAATAGTTCAATTCAATGCAACAAAATTTATATACATTCGAAATCTCACACTCCCATTTTCCTAAAATTATGAAATGGAAACTATTTACTAATCCCTTAAATGTATTCTATTTTAAGAAACCAATTACAGCTTTCGATCACCGATTAAATTTCAATTTTCCCCCTAACGCTCGACAGTTCAAAGATGGAGCATAACATTTCATTTCAATTTCACTGATGCAAAATGCGATTCGCCATGTCATTAATTAGAAAGTTAAACTCAAAGGAATCGCGATCCCCCTCGCCGCCGCCGCTTCCGTCGCATTTCCATTTAACTAGAACAAAGGGTCCAAACACCAAGTTCACCACCGTGCGAAACCAAGCTAAGCAGCATCACAATGAAGGCTAATTAGACGCTCTAGAACTGAAAAGGACACCGCCCTCTCGAGCGCGCGAGCTCGCCATGTTATTACCGAAAGGCCCCGCTTATTTACTAGCCCCCCCTCCACCCATTCCGTGTACCTCCGGCTGCTGCTCGGCGGAAATAGGTGAGGATATTGAGAACGAAGGCGAAGTGCGCGTTTTCCATAATCAGTTTTCAATTAGCCACTCGCCAGCTGGATGCTCTGGAGGGAGATAATGAACGAACGGTTAATTTTTATGACTGTCACAATCTAGTAGGCAGTGAAATAATTAATTCCCGATTTCATAAACAGTTTTGAGCTCATTATCATAACTCATGTCATGGTTTTGTAACAGTGTAACAAATTATTATGAGTTTCAATGGAACGGGTTTCAAATAAAAAAATTTCAATCGAAGTAGCCTAGCGTTAGCTTAAAATGAAAATACTGACGGCAATGATTGAGCCCCCAGCTTACTGCGTGAAAGCAGAACCTGATTGTGACTTTGTATCTTTACTAAAAACTTCCAACCAAAAAACTACAACCGAGTCCGAATCCCAAACTATAATCAAATCTTGTTTCAATCTAAATCGAACATCGATTGGCACTGAAAGTGGGCAATCATCCCACAGCCACTCTACCCGGACCGGGTCGCTATCAGTACCCCGTTTCATTTATCGCCGGAAATGAAGGGACCAGTCGTAAAAAACAAAACCAAGAGCGCATTGCTGAAACCATTCCGAACTCAGCCCCGCCGGAGGGCTGATGACAGGCTGACCACCGAGCGAAAGCGAAAGAGGAAATTACAGTCGCCTGTTTGGGTTCAGCAGGATCATCGTTATGGCAGCGCGTTGCTAAAACAACCGATCGCCATTAGCAGACGTAGAATTACACGCTCGAAGTGATTTTCTAATGTCATTTGAGTGTAATTAACTCATTTCGGCACTTTAGCCCCGGTCGAAGGAAAAGCCTCCCCAGTGTGGAGCAATACGGTTCTAATAATTCACATCACACCCCCTCCTACGGGGAATTCAACTAACACCTCTAATCTCATCACCTTCGTGCCCGCGTCAAAACCGTCATGGGGTCGTAATCCCGCAAGACAGTTTCGCATGCTCAAACCACCAAACGCTTACATTCCGAATGCATTTTATCATCATATCACTTATCCTGCAATAATCCTTACTGCGGAATGGAATTCCTCCGATGGGGGAAAATCTACCACATTAATATTCTACGCTGATTTCAGGATTTTCCACTCGCTTTCGCCGGGGTTTCCATGCGAGGTACACGACTGCACCGAATCCGAAACCGTTCCGAATAAAACCAGAAGCAGGGAGGGAAAAAAGCAGGCAACTGACAGGTCTGTGCAGCGAAATGATGGCAGATTAATATTTAATTAAACGCCTCTTGATGGTTTACTTCCAACAGAACGGATTGGGGTAGAAGGGTAGAAAAAAAAATAAAACAAAGCATGCCGTGGCTGGGAGCTGTCATGTTCCCATTGAATGAGCAGTTTTCGGGTTGCTGATGTTTGCGAGAATTTTTTTCACCACAGGTAGAAATAGCGGTTGGTGAGTTGGTTATTCAAAGCTGTAACTTTCGGGGCAAAAAGTACAATGTATGAATAAATAAGCAAACAAATGGAAAAGTAAACATGCCCTTTATATTAATTTGGTTATTGTTTCAATGGCAATATAAGCTCATAAAAAGACTGAAACGATTCTTAGTTCCCTTTGGTTTAATTTCCACAATTTTCCCAAACCAATTCGCAATAAAATGTCCCCTATCTCGACGTTAGTGCGCACTCTGTTAACCGAAAGCTGAACTAATACCCGCTGCTCTCGATGAAACCAACTCGAACCGATTTGCCGGCTCACCATGGCCAACTATAATCAACGCATGTTTAAGCAAATCCGCAAAACGTAACCGTAAATTACTCACTTACCTTTTCACGCAGCATATCCCGCACCCGTCCGGCCTGATTTCGCGACCGATGCAACTCCAGCTGCAGTTCCAGGCACCGTTCCTGCCAATTAATCTGCAATCGGAAAACCAGGGGTAAAATTAAGCCATCGCCGGTCGGTAAATTACAAATCCCCCCACCCCGTACCCTACCTCCGGAAGCCCCTGCTGATAATTGTTCACCTGATGTACATCGAGATTGTCGGTAAGGCTGCCGAAAGCCGGCCACGGAGCGTCCGAGTCCAGGGCGACCAGCGAAGGATTAGCAATGATGGCAGCGTTCGGTACCCGTGGAGGAACCATCGGTGGTCGGTTGCTACCTGCCGGCGGGGCACCACTTGAACCCGTGCCACGACGCGCTACCAACCGCGGACTGTTCGGGGTTGACCGGGAACCCATCACTATCCGGCTTAGTCCGGGCGGAGGTCCTCCCACGTAACTGCTAGTGGAGCTGCTCGAGCTCAGCTTGGCACTTTGATTCGAGACCGATGATAGCGATGTCGACGAGGAGGCTGTGTTGTTGTAACTGTTGTAACCACCACCGGATTGTCGATGCTGGAGTACAACCGAGGACGGAGCTCCCGGACCATATTTGTAATGACTTTGCTGCTGCTGTTGTTGGTGCTGTTGGAGGTGTTGCTGGTGCTGTTGAATTTGCTGCTGGATCTGCTCGAGATCGCTCAGACTCGTCAGAGGGTCAAAGATTTGCGATAAACGACGGGGAGGATTTTCATCGGTCATTGCTTGGACTCGTCCTGGTCGTGGGCGGTTGGGCGCGGCATTTCTACGGGGAAAAAACAGAAATGTCAAGAAGGCGTACATTAGATTGATTTTCATTATAATAAAATGTTAACGAGGAAAATATAATCGAAAAGGAAGAAGAAAACTTGATGACATTTATTGGAATATTATTCAGATTTTACGTAGGTGACGCAAAGCCCCGACAAACACAAATACCACCGAAATAAAATCAAATTCCTGCGTAGTTTGGACTGTTTCCTAGCCTCGGGTGACTATCTCTCTGCCTTCGTAACTTCGAGTATTTTCTTTTTTACTTCACTGCTCTTTAGCACACCATTTCGCCACTTCGGTAGTGGTTGCCAATCAACCGAGTAACCGCATGAAAATTTCGATACAATGACAGCTACATTGATATTGGAAATAAATATTCACATGCCGGTTTGCCGGAAGACGATGGTCACGACCATGGAAAACCATAGCAACGCTAACAAAACGTATCCAGCACTGGTTTCGCCAACGCAAACGCTCGTCTCAATCAGTAGGCCGTGGGCATAGAAGTTTAGCACATGTTTGCCCAGAATTCCCCTCCCACACCTACGCCGCAGCGCGTATGATGCTGGTGGGATAAATTATGTATGAAATGGCTTTTCCACGATTCGAACACCGGTTACCAGCTAGCTGTGACAAGAACGTATGCGTGAATAGCGGGCAAACAATCGGAATGTGTCACTACCGCCTCCGTCCGTAGTCCGAGGGAGAACATTTAAACCACAATCGAAGTAGGCCCCCCGAATTGCTTCATTTGAATTGGAAGGCGATAAATTTATAATTTAGAACCGATTGAGAGGGAAGGAAGTGTGGGTGCACACGTCATTGTTGGTCGGTCCTCGAGCGGTTGGGCTCAGAAGCTATTGTTTAAATCGAATTGATTGGGTATTGACAACATATCCTGGTTTTTGTTTGAGAATAGGGCGTGAAATAGTATTGTCTTCGATTACACATGGTTGATTTGATCGATTGAATTGTGTGTATGGTTTAGCATCGAATCGAATTGCATTTAGAATTTAGCCTCTTTCAAAATAAAATGGATCAAATAGCTAAAGTGCTTATTAAATACGGAATAACGAAGAAGTTTTGTACTCAAATATTGAAAATAATGTGGGTCGCTAGTAATAAAGCTTAGATAATAGATTGGGTTTGTTGTTTTGGTACTCAGAGATTCATTTTTTCAATTGAATTTAAATGATAAACAGACTTCTTGGCACTCGAAGGAATAGCAAAACTTACTGATGAATTCAATAGATTTGTACCGCATTAGGCTATAAACAATATCAATTAACTTAAGTTATAGCTCCCTTTACAACGGTTCTTCGGATACGCAATTGACGGTAAATCAGTACACCAACTCATAAGTTATACTGTCAGAGTAGAGAGTCATATCTAACATCTCTTTGTCAAGTTTGTCCGAATATTGGACAAATTTTCGCATTGAGCATATGCAAATACTCAAGCTCAGAACCCTAGAAAATGATATCTGAGCTACGCCAAATGATGCAATTGGGACTTGAATCACTGTCGATTATGAGTGGGAATCCATCTCCGTCTCACTACGATACATCCCTCTTGAAATCGTCAGGAAGGGCCAAATATGCCGAAAAAAAAGTTTCTCTCATCTATGATACTAACAGTCAGATTGATTTTGATTGCAAACATATCGAGAGCTGTTAGTTCAGATGCGAAGCATTTCATATCAGTATTCGCAAGCATACATGCAATAGGCATTTCACGAGAATTTGTCATAGTGGTGTTGAAAACAACTCTTATAACAGTCGAAACAGCAACCGAAGTTTTATGACGCTCTTGAAGCCCTATATATTACTTGGGATCGAAGGCTGTATTGAGTAACTTTTTATCATAAAGATTTCCTTTATGGAAATACGGTTTTTGAACCAAAGTTATGAAAGCTTTTGCTTCTAGCAATAGGAGGGACAGATTCACAGCTGCTACATATTTTTACTGGAGATTAATGGATTGATTGGTGCCACTCTAAGCATTTTCGATCACAGCATTGCGCATTTCATCACATACACTAACTACAAAACAAGTGAAGGATTATCTTATGGGATTAGTTTTTATTAGGATAACGAACATTGATACAATCTGTGAATAAATAAACGTTCTCTGTGACAAAGATTCGCTCAAAACAGCAAAAACAAATCGCAACACTCCGTTTAGTGTTGACATATTTTCGTCTCACCAGCCATTCAGTGCTCGGAACCGAGCTACATTTTGTCTAAGGGATTTTCTTGATTCTGCCGCCTTTTACGGCGTAGTAGCAGAAATTCATGGGTGCGACACTTTTTTCTCATTAGATCTGGAGAAAGTAAATAGATTGTTATTACCCAGTTCAGTTCCAACAGGTACGGAATGTAGTTCTGGTACAATATCACAATCGAATCCAAGAAGATCACTTAATCTACAAATATAATATGAAACACTTTTTTGAACACGACAAGATTCCATCTATATAAAGGATAGTTCACGACTAAAATTGATAGCGTAACCTGCAGATTCATGTTGCGATACAGTGAAGTGGTCTACGTTGAACAAACTATTTCCTCGGCATTGCCATCGGTGATAATTAGGAATGCGGATAAAATATTCCTTCCTGCATGAATACCTAGATGTATTCTTATAATAGCTCAGGTACTTCGTAGATCCATCTTACACTGATAACTGCTTCCTAACATTGTTTTATCTTAACAGTAGCAATCCACTAGGTAATCAGAATGATCTGGTTGGAATGAGACATGTTGATGCCATATTCAAATACTCTATCTTAAAATGAGCAACATCACGATTCTGAATACCTTAAATAAGGTACTCTTCCATGCAGGGCCGTCTTTAGACCACTCAGGGCCCCTGGGCACAACTGAGCTGAGGGGCCCCTATAATTGAACAGGTATAAACTGCTGTATAGTAGGATGATCAAAAAATGATCCCCAGCATCAGGGAACCATCTATGCCACCTTTTTCAAAGTTAAGCCAAATTATTCAACCATATGAAAGTGTTAAAAATACTGTAGGAATCAAAATATATGGAGGTGCCGTCAAAAAACGGATGATGTTTTTGATAGATCTTGAAAAGATATTGGCATTTCTGACCAATCTGACCGAAAGTGGCAAAGGGTCTAACACGCTATATGCAGTTGTGGAAGTTCAAATTCAGGTGAGCTGCGTACAGTGTAATGGACTTACCAGCTGCGGTATTCCCTCTTCATATGATATAATCTGACCTTCATAGTTGTAAGACGTGGTTTGAGGCTGAAAAGTGCCTCCTTCAATGATGATGAATGATGGAGTAAGGCGGGTTAAACGTCAACACTACAATGTCGACGATTCATTCAATAATTGTCCTTACACTATGACAATCTAGGAAAAATATTTAGCAATATGTCAATAAAATCCAATTTGTTAATAGATGACGACTACGTGATTTACAAAAGTTACATTGATTCGTATAATGTTGTTCTCAATTTCTTACTGTTACTGATATGATGGAGCTGGAAAAAATCAATTGCCAGCTTTAAAAAAGCCACATTTTTCAATTATAATTCAACTACTTGAAATCACTCGATATTATGTCGAATCTAAGTGCGCGAATCGAGGTTCATTCATTTCAGATATTCGCGTTTTTCGCTACAGGACTAGAACGATTTTTTGAAATAGTGTCTCTCCATGCACAAATTATTGGTAAGGTAGCTAGAGATTACTGGGTAGGGAAAGTTATGAAAATTAGAGCCATAGTACTCAAGTGAGAGCAAGGATGTGAAGTAAACAGATCGGAAAACTAGAAGTGGCAGGGTCATTAGAACAGGCTTAATATCGTACGGGCTTAATTTTTGTCTTCTGCTAATGAGGGTCGAACTTTGGCAGCATAGCTATGAATCACCCGAGTTCACTAGCATGTGTCCTGGTATAGACAGACAATTCCATCTTTATCGTGACAAACGACTCGGTAAAGATGGACTTGTCTGTCTATACCAGGACACATGCTAGTGAATTCGGGTGATTCGTAGTTATGCTGCCTAAGCTCGACCCTCATTAGCAGAAGACAAAAATTAAGCCCGTACGATATTAAGCCTGTTCTAATGACCCTGCTAATGACATCTAATCTAATGACACTTCTAGTTTTCCGATCTATTTACTTCGCATTCTTGCTCTCACTTGAGTACTATGTCTCTAATTTGCATAACTTTCCCTACCCAGTATCTCTAGCTAATTGAATGTCGTTAAAATATAAAAAAAGAAAATTTGACTAACATAGTCGAAATAAAAAAAGGAATAATAACAATAATTAGCCTTTTCACCTTTTGAAAGTACAAATGTTCAATACCTTCGTTGTTACGTAAACAAATAAATATAGCGAACCATAGAAATTACTCGAATCTATTAATATGAACAGCACAATTCATTGCAATAATTCACAACCATAACTATTAGCAGTTCATTTATAATCAGCGCCAAACAGAAATCTACCAACAAAGCTCATTAAAGACGAAAAGCAAATGCTACATCACTTAGACTGCAATTTAATACAAAAAGTAAACCCAAACATAAATGATTAAAAATTTAAATTAAAAAAATACTTTCAATACCAGTCATTTAAAACAGTCGAAATAGGAAACACATTGCATGCACGCTGCCGTGAGGCACAAATCCTCGACTACCTACGGGATATATTCCATTTGAGCCAGTATATTCTGATTTCTGATCCTGACGGCTTAAAACATTTTTGATAAGGCGGATTGTCGTACAAAAATGACATAATTGGCTCTGCACCAGACTACGACGGCATAGTGGAAAATGCCTAATCTGGCCGCGAAAGTATCGTGACACCTCAAAAAGTCCAGGAGTCATTTTTAGAATAATAATATAGACACAGTAATGATCGACATATCTATTGTTCTACGTTTTTTTGCAACTCTGTTTCTATTATCATTCCTACCCGTTTGGAACCGATGGTTGGAGCTGGGCTGATGTTTTTATTCAACCCATTGGCTGAAACGGTGGGGTGATAATTGGAGCCCTCAATTCGAGTTTTTACTCAAACACGAGTATTGTACTATGTTCAGGCAATTTTTCTTATTATATTGGTTCTTAGGAACGAAGCAAAGATATTGATGTTAATATATACGCAGGCCATCAATCGTAAGCCGAATAATTAATGAAATAGTGTGGCACACTTCCTAATAGAGTTAAAATTAACACTTTATCTTATATACTAGTTGACCATATCTGATAAATGTTGGTAGAGATCGTGATGCTGAAGTGACATAGGAATAGTACATAATAGAGAAGAAATTTCGAAACAACACCAAGCAAATCACAATCGGGTAGGTATCTGCTTTTGAACCCATAGTTGGGTGAAGTACATTTATCCTCATGTCGAAAAATATGAAAAACATAAATTTCAACAACTGCCACGAATATTTTATAACCTGATCATAATTTTATCTCTCAGCACTCCACTCCGTCCATTATTTACCGTTCGTACTCGCCGGAATCCAAAGAATCTGACTTCACATATTTTACTGCACTAATTAAAACAAATTTAATTAAGTTTGCATTATTGATACCAAAAGTGAGCTACGAACTGGAAGCGGACGGGAACACCGAACGATGACAATGATCCCACACTCGCTGTGCTGCGGCACTAAAATGTATCCTCCTGCGTGCGTTGTGTGTGTGTGTGTTGCATTGCAGAAATGGGAGATTTATCGACGCAGATTATGGTAATATGTACTCCGCTGGTCACCACAAATACACAGAGGTAACGCAAACTCATATGTCGCCGACCTCTGAACCGTTTGTGACCTTCCGTCTTGCTGTTGATTGCCGGTTACTATACTCCATGCTGGCGATGATGGTGATGATGATGCATTGAATCCCGTGTCCGACTGCAGCAGCAGCAGCAGTAGCAATGCGTATTTACATACACCAGTAGTTACTCGTCGTCCCGAAGGGTAGAAATCAGTCCGAAGAAATTGACCGCATTTAGCTCCATTTATGCAAATGACAGTTGTTCGTGTTTCAGCTTTATCAAGGACAATTCAATTAGCCTGCTGTGAGCAAAACAAATTACCCGGCACACTTTGATGGTTCGCTGATGTTGGACTTTTTTTTTCTTTTGCTCCGTTGATGTAAATATTCGTTCCAGGCTTGCTATTGTCAAACTTGCCACGTCGCGTCATCGCAAAATTTTAATCTCGTTACTTCCACTTGTCAGAGCGATGATGGACGCTGCTCCGTATTGCACAGAGTCTAATTATTATAAAAGCAATTTTTTCCCCACTTCAGCTCTAGTGTAACCAAATTATTTACCGCACTCTTCTCGAATCTGTCATACGGTGCTCATCCATTCGACCGAGAAGGACAGGAGTAAATTTTTTTTTATGCCAGTGTCTACCGAAAATTCATCAACTTGAAGCCCGCCCGGATCGTCGATGTCAGTTTGATGAGTGCTGTTAATATGTCATCAACAGCAGAAGCCGCCCGGGGTTCGTTTCCGGTGAGGTTGAGTATGTTTGAGAACTCTCGAAAATATCGGGACAGAGAAGAGTGAAAAACAAAGGCAGATCTATTGTACTACGATGTTTGGTGGAAGCACTGCTCGAACGGATGGATTGGACGCAGATTGAGTGGGTCATTTTCATCGGTGGTTTGGAGATGAAAATGAAAATTGATGAGCTGGAAATCGGTTCGTAGATATGTACGGTGCTGTGTTTATAGGATCTCTTGTCATGTACCTTTGCGAGGAACCGTCTAGTTGTATGCTTTTCTGGACACCCTACTCATTGCATCGTAATATTTCGCTTTTCCGTCCATTTTCGCAGATTCCTTGCCACATCATGAGTTTCTGTGCAGGTAGAACTATCCTCAACTCTGGCGTCGGTTGTCAGTAATCTCTCGGCGCAGGTATACTCCTCAGACACCCCTTAATGTATGCAATTCACCTTGCTCACAGTGCCTCTCTTGTAACTGCAGGATCACTTGTATGATTCACAAAAAACTTTACAAATTAAATATAATTCCAATTTTCCAAAGCCTACTTATCCTTATAAGCCTTCCTTATAGTTTTTCATATCAACTATCAGCTAGGACATCCAACGAATAGACATGATCACCGTTTTACATTTTATTTTGAATATATATGATATGAAGCACAAATGGTCAACACAAAAAGTACCATGCTTTCAAATAATCGAGGTAGCAGGAGCCCTTCAACTTTTCCAAAACACTTTTAACCCAAACACAAATTAATAACCATAACGCAAATGTCGCACCATGACGCAAAAATTTCCTCGCAATTAGTGCGTGTACAGAATCCATAATCCTACCGCAGGATTTAATTTCTATGAAATCCCTCTCCTTCCACCACCCGGCGATACTCCCTTACTATCCTTCTATCTATGGCCTATTCCAATTCCCTTGCTTTTCCCCCTCTAACTCCAACCAATGACAAGTATTTATTTCTACACATTTCTACGTTTAATGAACCAGTGCGAATAAAATTACCTTCTCGAAGCTTGGATTCTACTCCTCATTGAAAGAAAAGCCGCTTTCGACATAGACAAATAACAATCCTCCACTTCTCTGCAGTGTCCCAAATCATCACCCTACCCAACAAACAAATGTATTCCATTTTTGTTTTTTGCTTCTGGGGAAAACAATCGAACCCAGATCGATTCCTAGTAATTGGTGACCTAAAAGAAAAGTTCAAAACGTACCAGCTGCTTCACGCAGTCATACAGCCGCAGCTACCTCGGGGGTGGTTGACAATTGGAAATAATTAACGTTTTTGCCACCACCACCACCACTCTGGACCAGGATCAGGCAGTGCCAGAACAACCCGGAGTGGCGATGTAACCGGGCGGTGTGCTGGTGCTAGTGTGCCGATTTAACTTTTTCCCTGGGCCCGTGTTCTAGCAGACAAAGCCGACATTTTATTGTTTTACTTCTATGCGGCTGTGGTTTTGTGGGGTTTGGGATTGCTTTCGCTTCGGAATGGTACCGGAAAGTGGGACGAACTTTTTTGTCGATATTTGTTGGTGTGTATTAGAGGGGACTGAGGGTAGAAATAGGTCTGAACACGGAACTAGTAGGACATGGGACGTGCTAATATGTAATTACTTTTTGAGGTTTTTCAACTTTAAAAATGGATCGTTTTTGCATCGTAAACGATGCAGGGGTGTTAAGTGAACTCGAGGTGTCGTTAATTTTGGGGTTTTATTTTTTTGTAACGGTAACTTTGGGACATTTACGAAAAAGGAACATAATAGCGTATAACACAGAATGGTCCATATTCGAATTTTCTATGTTACTTTAACTTCATGTTGTTAAAATACGGTTTGTAATTGATAACTAAGCTACGTGAAATGTATTTAGTAAAATCTGCACCATAAACTTCAAAATGGTAAATATTTTTATTTACTCTCCGTTTTAAACCTTGCACTACGGTCTCAGGAACCGCACTGCCAAAATGTATTTATGTATAACTTTCTACGCAGTGTTTATAGCGCCTTTAAATCAAGAATCTCCATGTTACCTGCAGCGATTTGAAAACTACAATTGAGCTACATTTGATAAAGCGGTTCCAGTATAATATCCAAGTTATTATGAATGCCTTCCGCCTCCATTGGTTTATGGAAAGTGTTACCTTCTGTAAAGAAAACTATCAGACGAGCTTCACGCTTAAAAAAGAAACTCCGACCGTACATTCACTTCCTCTTCATTTTTGTAAGTGCTGACCGGGGTCCTGTGATATCTTTTCCTGCCATTTACCACTCATTCGGTATTGAATTGTGGTCATAGAAGTTTCGTAAATTTTACAGTCCTTATACAATGTTCTGCTATGCTCCAAATGTACCTAACAATAGTTTTTTCTGAAGATTTTTAACCATCGGTATTTTATCCAGAACATTTTACGCTTTTACAAGATACTTTAAAATTTATTACACTGAACTGTTATTACGTAAAATCATTCAAAACTTTCTGAAATTGTGCATTTTTACGGCATGAAATGTAAACAATGAATTAGCCACAACGGGAACTGAGAAAAATAGCCTACTTCGCATGATGCGAAATAAAGCTCACGGCAAGTGCAGCGTACCACACGGAAAGGTAGAAATCAGCTTCTAGTGCTAAATACTATTTCTGTTTTCAAATTAGTTGAATTTTACAACAAATTCCTAAAAATAACAAGCGATTTAGTTAAAATTCAGCTTTTATTTTTCTTATTAGGTTTTTGTTTTTAAGAGAAGGTTAGTTAAATAAAATCCAGGACACAATCCAGCAAAACAAAAACTAAAAATAAAATTAGCATTTTCAACTTTGCGGTTGAATTTAGGAATGAAAACAGCATTCTCAACCAAATAGATAAAGAATGCTATTTTGTTATTTCGGGGCTGTGTATATATGCTGTGAAAATTCAGCACGGCGAATAAAAAAAACCTTTACTGAATTTTATAACCAGAAACATTGTTAAAAACAGAACAGTTTTTGCTCATGTCAAATTCGCTTGAGCGAAAAAAATAAATTGTTAGTAATTGGTGTTGTGGCAGATTTGTGCACGAAATATTTTGTGAATGAACGTTGTTTAGTTTTAGTTCAAAAGGATTATTGTCAATAAGTAATGCACAGATAAAATGAGAAGTTAATGTTGCATAAAATTGTCCACGAAAAGTGTAGTATTTTGGTTGAAAATGGTGGTAAGTTTTTATTTTTCTCTTATATTCTGGCCTGGTGGAATGAAATTGTGGCAATGTATGTATTGTCAAGAAAGAAGACTTAATGTCAGTGAAACAATTATAGTATCATCGCATAATGTATTTATTTAGCTTGTTTACGTTTGTTTAGTTCCCTACGTATAAGATGTGTCAGAGGTGGATGTTAAGCGCCATTTTGAAATCCAAGATGGTGACTCCCGGTTAATCAAATTTTTTTGCAACGCAATCAGTATAGGAATTTTTAAAAATGACTGACGAGTGAGTGTCGATGGTTGATGTTTAGCGCCATTTCAAAATTAAAAATGGTGACTTTCGGTTTAACGAAGTTCGGAAAAACCTAATCATTAAGGTTATTCTAGGAATGGGTCGGATGAGTTGTTTCCAGAGCCAGATGTTTTACGCCATTCTAAAATCCAATTTGGAAACTTTACACGCAGAAAAATTAATCATATTTAAACCAAAAATATGTGTTATTGAATCCTATCATTTATTGTTTATTACTTCAAATAACAAACTTATTGATCTGGAAATATTTTTTTATCGCAACAGCAATAAAATTTTGTTTTCAATAAAATCATTTTTAATTTCAGTAATTTTGTTTTAATTTCAATAAAATATTTATTAAAAAATGGAATGATATTTTTTTTAAACAATAAATAAATTTTATTGAAATCAAAATAAATAAATTGCCTCCCGACCAATTGTTGAATTTAATCCTTGTTTTTATTGAACCTACAAATACTACCTATAATCTAATCACAGTTTTTTTTCGAAATGGAGGCGACGAATAGGTATTAGAGGTCGATGTTATTTAGGGTTTTATGTGATTAATCCAGAAATTATGACAGATTCAAATAAGGAATATTTGTTAAAGTTAATGGTTTACGCTTTTAGATCCCATTTACGGGAATATATTCCTAACAAGAAATTGTTATAACCCAAGGTTAGGAAACAAGGAAAAATTCTCGCAAATATTCATCAATCCTATTCGAAAACAACTATATTGAATGAGTTACAGAATTATATTCATCTTGATTGGGTTAACCCTTTACGACGCGAGTTTTTCATCTTGATTGGGTTAACCCTTTGCGACGCGAGTTTTTTAATTGTTAATACTGTTATTTTTAGCTTTATATAGGTTTTAATGGTCACTGATTCTGATTCTAACGTCAAAAATGTAAATTTCAAAATGCGGATCCAGTATAACGACTATGCGACCCAAAAAACCGCGAATCGAGTTTTATACTGACGGTAACAGAATTTGCCAAATTCGTAAAAATGGTTGCCATTTTGTAGGCGCCATTTTCAATTTTCGAATTCTGGCATCAGAATCGTAATCAGGGACCCCAAAAACTCTCGTTAATCGAATTTTATGCGATTTTTTTTCGAAAAAACTAACCTACGAAAAATTCCGCAAAAAATATATTATTTAGTTCAATGTTTGAGATACTTTCAAAAAAAAAGTTCGTGTCTCTAGGACTTTTAGTCCAGAAACAGCCGAATTTATTTAAAAAACGAGATTTTCGAGTTTTAATTGTTTATAACTAATAAGTATTTAACAAATTCACATTTTTTTGTGCTAGTTATGCTCCTTAAATCTCTAAGAGTTGATTAAAGGAAGAAATCGTTTTTAGATATCAACGCCAACTAGAAATCAAATGAAAACTTAGGAGAAGTAAGTGGCACGTGTACGTCCCTCCGCGTCGCAATGTTTGAGGGGGTGGGGGGCTTCAGCATAAAAAAAACACTTTTTTGAGATTTTTTTAAAACTTAGCGTGAAGCGAATTGATTGAATCTTTTATACATCACAGTGAATTATTTCAATAACATGTTGTAATTTTTCTATGCAAAAATCAGAGGTGGGAAAATACCGGTTGAGTACCGGTACGGTAAACCAAATTTTCACAAGTGTTTATGTTTACTTTACATTGTGTGCGGTCTTATCGCTGGTTGTGTTTATACGAGACACGAAAACCAAACCGAGTTTCGTTTACACAGCACCGCGGTTTGGTTTTGATTTTCGTTTACTGGTGCACGAGTATGGGAAGGAAACACGAGAAAAACGAAACCAAACTTCGGTTGTGTTGCGGTTGTGTATTCGGGTTGATGTTTATCGGCTGTGCTAGTGCTGCTAGTATTTTTATTAGGAATTCTAAACAAATTTCTTTTAGATATAATATAAGGTATTTTTTCGGTAATTGAAAAAATGTCTTCAGACATATTTCTGTTCAAATAAATTATGTTCGTGGTCATGAATGGCGTTCCTTAACTCAATATTGCGACATTTTCATAATGATTTATCATCAAGAAGTTTGCAATATGGGTATGTTTGGTATGGGAAACTACCCAAAAATCGAAAGTAGAAGGAAATTTAATAGCCTCCGCTATTTTTATACCTATGATAGCAGATCAAAATTTAAGATGACAGTATATTCAAGATATTCTGTCATCTAGAATCACGCGACATGGACATTTTAAATATAAGAAATATGTCAGAAGATCGCAAATTGATGCCTGCCGTCATTTAAAATCTGAAATGGCGAGCTATATTCAATACTATTGGTATTCAATAACGTTTTAATGGTAAAAAATATCATGAACCACGGGTATTTTTGATATCGAAAAGTTGTGTAGAGATGAAAAATTGTTATTCGTCGTCATTTTGCATCCCAATATGGTGTTGTTTTCACGACGATTTAGCATTTAAAAGCATACATATTTAAATAGGCATATATTTCCAAGAAAACGAAACTTGAATTGCGTCGTAAATTAAAAATTCAAAATGACGGCCTATTCATGATGATTTAACAACTAGCATGGTTACATTGTGAACCAATATCCACATCAATAATTGAAGGTCGTTTCACATGTTTTGTTGTAATGAGACAGACAACTTCGTGATTGGACACAATGTGAACAAATTTTTTTTATTCAAATTATTGCGCAACATTTTTAAAAATTTAATTGCTCTGCAGTAGATTTACATACACACATCGACTGGTATCGCCGGAAATATTTATTCCTTAAAGAAACTTAGTTTTTAATGGCGGTCTATAAAATGAAAGTGTTTTTGCTATTCGTTAGTTGGTTGGTGTTCTCAATGAATTAAGTTTTTTTGTAATTGAATAATTTAGTGGTAGTTTTCTCTAAACTTGAATGTTCGCGACCAAACCTTCTAGATGTTTCAAAACGATGTACAGTAACAGCAAAAATAACAGAAATACGTATTACCAGCACTCAGTAAGAACCTAATCGTGAGTTTCCCCCCACTTGCGTCTGAGTATGTGAATAACACACACATACACGCAATTGTCTCTGTGCAAGAATACGATGCGCCGTAGCAGTAATAATAAGGATATATGTATACAAAATGCGAGTGTGTGCTCGAGATTATTCGAGAATCGCCTAACCAGCGCAACAAGACGTGGATTAGATCTCATTAATACGACTATTGGCGATATAAATACAGGCCACTTTGAATACATTGAGTGTTAATGTGAAGTTTGATGTGATTCAAGTCATGTTTAATTTTATTGATTTCATTAATTTAATTGATCCTACGTAGAGTTTTTAAGATAAATTTTCAATTAGGGTTTTTTTACTCATTTAAAATTTCCGCCTTTTTAGTAAACATCCCTTTAATCGAAAAATTATCTCAAAAACTCAACATAGGAGTTAGATATTTTTGACATAGAATGTGTATGCAAAGTTTGAAATAAATCGGCTGAGTAGTTTTTGAATGGCAGGTAATACCGCAAATCATGTTTTTTCCAGAGACAAAAAGCTTCGTCACCGAGTTGCTTGTCGATAGTTTTGCCTAGAAAAATTACAGCATGTTATTGAAAAAATACACTATAATGTACAAAAGTTTTGATCAATTCGCTATACACAACGTTCAAAAAAATTCGCAAAAAAGTGTTTTTTTTTACGCTGGAACTTTTAACACCCCCCCCCCCCTTTAAATTTCGTTAAACCGGAAGTCGCCATTTTGGATTTAAAAATGGTCCTAAACATTGTCCTCTGGCACCCTCGTCAAAACCATTTCGAAAATACCCATATTGATTGTATTCTAAAGGACTTCAACTGAATCAAATTAATGTCGAAATATAAGTCTAAAAAGCAGGAATTTTATTTTTTTAAATCAATAGAAAAAACGCTAAATTTAACGAAAGCTGTAGTAAATTTAAAAAATTGACATTCTAAATTTAACTACGAAAAATTTTAAATTTAAAAACAGAATGGCTTAAATTTAAAACTGACATTTGTTGAAATCAACTGAGGAAAAAACTAGATTGAACAAAACAACCTCCCTGAAATTAGCATATTTTTTCAGGAATTCAACTAAATAACTAGATAATTTTAATGCCGAAAAGTTTTGAATTTACAGTATATATTAGTTGAAATAACAGAAAATACCACTAAATTCAACACAAAATTTAGTTGGGAAGATGGTGAATGTGTCTCCGCTAAAAGTGACAGCATCATTTTCTCGCCAAATCAGCAGAGAAAACAGAAATTCCAACTAGCGTTTTAGCTCTTTTCAGGAAGATCGAGAACAACTAATCAAAATCAGCAAATTGAGAATTTGCTTAGTTGTCCTAAATAATAACTAATTCAATTCAGTAAATCAACTAAGGTTTTCGCATCTGAGCCGAATTTTGGTTCTCCGTGCAGTTGTAGCAGTAGTGCACGTATTGATAAATGGTGTACATTTTGTTTCCATTTTACTAAAAATATCTGTATTAATTTTTTATAAGTTTTATGATATTATTTATTGGTATTAACATATGGTCTTAGCTGAAACAATAGTTGCGTGACGGGTGTTACTTCTGGCAACCAGAACTGCCAAAACAAATTTCATCTACCACTAAAAATAACATGAAATCAAAACCATTGTAATGAAGCTGAATAAAGTTTAGTTGTAAGCAGTGTGGCCACTTTTGCATGTATTCTGATCCGTAGATTTTGAACCTTTATCAACTAACGTGAATTTTGAATTTCAGTGTTTGTTTCTCGTTTCAAAAAACCGTTAACATTTTTGAATCAGGAATCAGTTTTTCCTGTTTTATTGGAAATGTCGTCATCATTATGAATAAGATTTTCACTTCATCAGTTCAGTTAATTTCCGTACCGCACAACCGACCGATGTAAATTGTGGTCGGAAGCTGGTATTCACGGTTTTTGGACAGCCATCTCACAGCACTATTACTCCAGTCGAGAGGAACAATGTTCTACTTCAGAAACTTATTGAATCACTTTAATAAGCGACTCTTCGGTGGATAAGACAAATTATTTAACTTCCTGGTGCGCCGTACGACCATGAAGCGTGCTACGAGCGTTTTATATAGAGCAAATCTATTTCCACCCCGGAACCAACATCGTTCGGACTGTCTCGTTCTCCACCAGCTACCATGAATTTTGTTTTGTCAAAGTTCATAGTCCGTCCGATTATGACAGCTTGTCTTTTAAAAGGCACAAACCCCTCGGCCACCTGCTTCACGATCGACTCCATTGTTGTCGATGTCGTCCGGAAGCGTATAATGAAAGTTCCGTTCCTTTGAACAACACAACGTCGTATGCTATGTTAAACAGAAAATTAGTAAGTGCTTCGTTCTATTTCAACCCATTTAACGTCACAAACGAGTCGGATGTTTCTACGGCTATTCTGACGAATTTATATAACCCATCCAGTGTCATCCGTTAAACAGTTTTGTCGGATAACCATGTTCCACCATTTTCTGCCACCAGAGTTTGTTTTGTTGCACTGAATCATACGCTACCTTGAAATCCAGAAACAGATGAAGCATGCTGCATTTCCGAAATGAATTCAGGTTATGTATTCTAAGACAGCGGTTCTCAACCTTTTTCGTACCACGAAACCCTTTTTTTTTTTATTCATTTCGTTTATTTGATAGGCACAAATGCGTTAGCTTGGCGGTGCCAAATGCTTATGTTTTTACATTTTGGATATCTTAAAACTAGGAGGTTACAATGTTGAAATATTTTTTTTACAAAGGAAAAAAAGTTTACAGCTATCTTAAGACTAGAAATAAGATTCAATATACAAGAGAGGGCCAAAAGATTTTATCATGAAAAAATTTAAAACAAGGGATTCACTTTGATATACAAGAGGGGGAGTAATAGTATTTTACGAAATATTTTACGGTTATCTTAAAACTAACAATATAGTTTAGTACACAAAAGGGGGAACAAATATTTATGAGAAACTTCACAGAAATCTTAAAACTAGGGATTCAATTCTATTTACAAGATGGAGGACAAGAGTTTCAATAAAGAGTAAAAATTATAGCTATCTTAAAACTAGGAATACAGAATACTAATTTGAATTTTTTAACTAAAACTTATGCTTGGTCAAGATATTCAAAGGGTGGCTTATTTCCGCATCAGTGTAGCAGCAGTTGTATCAAGGACAGGGGAGAGACAGGGAAAGAAGAGCAAAACTTGCAACTTTCGCTCAAAGGGGGGGGGGGGGGGGGGAAGGGGGATCAGCGAAACAAATTTGCGCCTCAGTCTAGTAAGTCGTCGAGTACCGGATTGGCGGATGGTATTCTTCGGACCCGCGGGGAATCCTTCAAAAGTCATCGGACCTCGAGTCGCTCTCGCTTTAGTTTCCTTCTATGCAGGCGTAGTGGTAAGGGCGACGGCGGTTACATAGTGGCACTCTGGAGCTGATCGGTTCCACAAGGCAGGAGGAAACTCTAAAAACGAGAAATAAAAGAGAGGGGCTAAATTGGGATATTTATCGTTTCTATGAAGGTATAAATAAGGGACATATAGGGGAAATCACGATTTGCCAGTATATCTCGGACTGGGACATTGGGTGGTCTACCTCGGGCCCGAAGGGATTCCTTTAACTGAGACCTGGCGTCACAATACCCGGCGCATACCCAGACAACGTGTTCGATGTCGTGATAGCCCTCGTCACAAGCGCACAGACTACTCTCCGCAAGCCCAATACGCCGCAAATGCGCATCCATGGTGTAGTGATTGGACATAAGTCGGGACATTACGCGAATAAAATCCCGACCCACATCCATCCCCCCGAACCAAGGCTTCGTTGATACCTTTGGGATAATCGAATGTAGCCATCGTCCAAGTTCCCCGTTGCTCCACGAGGTTTGCCAACTGTTGAGCGTCCTCTGATGACAAATACTAAAAAATTCATTGAAGCAGATTGGTCTTTCGTATATGTCACCATTTAATGCGCCCACCTTTGCTAATGAGTCGGCCTTTTCATTGCCCGGGATAGAACAATGAGAGGGGACCCAAACAAAGGTAATCTGATAAGATTTTTCAGATAACGTACACAAGGACTCCTGTATCATCCCCAGAAAATACGGGAGTTGCTTTTTAGGCTTCACCGCACGAAGAGCCTCGATAGAGCTGAGGCTGTCCGAAACGATGAAGTAGTGATCTGTGGGCAGAGTGTCGATGATCCCAAGGGTGTACTGAATTGCAGCTAACTCTGCGACGTAAACTGAAGCGGGATCATTGAGCTTGAATGAAGCGGTGATAGTATTGTTGAAGATACCGAAGCCAGTGGACCCATCGAGATTTGATCCGTCAGTGTAAAACATTTTGTCGCAGTCGACTTCTCGGAATTTATTATAAAATATATTGGGGATCACCTGCGGGCGTATATGGTCCGGGATTCCACGAATCTCTTCCTTCATGGATGTGTCGAAGAATACAGTAGAATCAGAAGTATCTAGGAAACGAACACGGTTGGGAGTATACGAAGAAGGATTAATACTCTGTCCCATGTAGTCGAAGTACAAGGTCATAAATCGGGTTTGAGAATTAAGCTCGACTAGCCTCTCGAAGTTTTCAATCACCAACGGCTTCAAGATGTCTCATCGGATGAGTAATCGATATGAGAGTGCCCAAAATCGATTTTCCAGCGGAAGAACGCCCGCCAGCACTTCGAGACTCATGGTATGGGTCGAGTGCATGTAACCCAAGGCAATGTGCAAGCAACGATACTGGATTCTTTCCAGTTTGATGAAGTGTATGTTCGTAGCAGAGCGTAGCGTAGGTCTGCTGGATGGGCACCCCACCATGTTCCAGTTATTGTCCGGAGAAAATTTATCCTTTGTTGGCATTTCTGTTTCAGATACCTAATGTGACATCCCCAGGTACCTTTAGAGTCGAACCAGACCCCGAGATATTTAAATGTGAAAACCTGGTTGATCGTTGCACCCATTAATAAAAGCTGGAGTTGCGCCGGCTCACGCTTCCTAGAAAAAACAACCAACTCAGTTTTCTCCGTGGAGAACTCAATACCCAGCTGAAGAGCCCAAGCAGACAAATTGTCCAAAGTATTTTGTAATGGTCCTTGCAAGTCGGCAGCTTTGGGCCCTGTAACAGAGACCACCCCGTCGTCTGCAAGTTGCCTTAGCGTGCATGAATTGGCAAGACAATCGTCAATGTCATTCACGTAGAAATTGTAGAGCAGGGGACTTAGACATGAGCCCTGGGGAAGACCCATGTAGCTAAATCGCGATGTTGTTAAATCGCCATGCGAAAAGTGCATGTGCTTTTCAGACAACAGGTTTAGCAAAAAGTTATTTAAAATTGGCGAAAGACCATGCTGGTGCAGCTTCTCTGACAGAATGTTGATAGAAACTGAGTCAAAAGCCCCCTTAATATCCAAGAAGACTGATGCCATCTGCTCTTTGTTAGCATAGGCCATTTGGATTTCTGTAGAAAGCAACGCAAGGCAATCGTTCGTCCCTTTGCCTTTGCGGAAGCCAAATTGTGTATCTGACAGTAAGCCATTTGCTTCAACCCAATTGTCGAGGCGAAACAAGATCATTTTCTCGAATAACTTCCGAATACAGGACAGCATTGCAATCGGCCGATACGAGTTGTGGTCGGAGGCTGGTTTTCCTGGTTTTTGGATGGCGATGACCTTCACTTGCCTCCATTCATAAGGGACAATGTTACCCTCAAGAAACTTGTTAAATAAATTCAACAAGCGCCTTTTTGCAGTGTCAGGCAGATTTTTCAGCAAGTTGAATTTGATTCTGTCTAACCCTGGGGCGTTATTGTTGCACGATAAGAGAGCAAGTGAGAACTCCACCATTGAAAACGGTGTTTCGTTCGCGGTATCGTGAGGAGACGCGGCGCGGCACGTTTTCTGTACCGGGACAGAGTCCGGACAGATCTTCTTGGCGAAAGCGAATATCCAACGGTTTGAATATTCCACGTTCTCGTTGGTACTATTACGGTTACGCATACGTCGAGCCGTACCCCAAAGAGTGCTCATCGCTGTTTCTCTTGTTAACCCGTCGACGAACCGGCGCCAATAACTGCGTTTTTTGGCTTTCATTAGACTCTTCATTCGCCTTTCTAACGACGCGTACTGTTGATAGCTAGCGGGTAACCCGTCTTCCCGGAAGGCCTTATATGCAGTGGACTTTTCCGCGTACAGCTCTGAGCACTCTTTATCCCACCACAGGGTGGGAGACCGTCCATGGGTATTCGCGCTGGGTACTGGTTTAGTCTGAGCTTGATTCGCACTGTCGAGAATCAAGCCAGCCAAAAACCTGTACTCTTCCTCCGGAGGAAGTTCTTGAGTGGATTCGATTTTAACGGATATCGCGGTCGCGTAACTCTTCCAATCAATGTTCCGTGTGAGGTCATACGAGACATTGATTGTTTTCGATGGTCTTGAACCGTTAGCAATTGAAATCACGATAGGCAAATGATCGCTACCGTGGGGATCAGGGATCACCTTCCACATGCAATCTAACTGTAGCGATGTCGAGCAAAGCGATAAATCCAACGCGCTTGCGCGTGCTGGTGGTGTAGGAATCCGCGTCATTTCTCCCGTGTTTAAGATGGTCATGTTGAAATTATCGCAAAGATCTTGGATTAATGTTGATCTATTATCATCATGAAGACAGCCCCATACCGTACCGTGCGAGTTAAAGTCTCCCAGAACTAGCCGCGGTGCCGGTAAGGATTCCGTGATATTACAAAGCGTTCGGTGCTCTACCGAAGCTCTAGGAGGAATGTAGATGGAAGCAATGCAAAGGTCTTTACCTTTGATTAAAACTTGACAAGCGACAATTTCAATGCCTGGTGTCGAAGGGAGATTAATTCGGTTGAAAGAATAGCACTTTTTGATCCCCAAAAGTACTCCTCCATAGGGGTTTTCTCGATCCAGACGAATTATATTAAAGTCGTGGAAGTTGAGATTTATATCGGAAGTTAACCAAGTTTCACATAATGCGAAAGCATCACATTTTAAACTATTTAGTAAAAATTTAAAGGAATCGATTTTCGGGAGGATACTTCTGCTGTTCCACTGTAGAACAGTGATCGAATCGGTGACCTCGTTCGATGACTTAGCCATCGAAGGATACGATCGCTGCAAGGAGGGGCCATTTAGTAGTCAACTGCTTCAAAAATGTTTGCACTATAGGGAGAAAACGTATCAGAAGGCTTTTGAGAGGATCAGTAACATTGAAAGCTGTGAAAATTAAGTCCACTATGTCAGAAAATTTCATTAGTCCGCTACTGGACTGAGTATCTGTTTGAAAATAGGGGACACTTGGGGTTTTGGATGTCCCTGGAAGTGGTGGGTACTCCTTGTTAGAATTAATATTTCCAAGTCCTGGAGCAAATTGCTTCGGCTTTTGTGCATCACTTCCGTTGGATTTATTGGTTGTAGATGGCGCACTCTGAGTGGACGACACCTTGGCACCCTTACGAGGCAATGTAGGGGAGGCTGGATTTCTCCTCTTCCTGGATTCCCCTGGGTTAACCAAAGATGTTCCCTCTCGTGGGTCGTCAGATTCTTGCTCAACGTTAGCCAAACCAGCATAGGGATTTTCGGACAGGACAGATGGCGAAGCATTCTTTAGCATTTCTGCATAAGAGCGCCTTGAGCGTTCCTTAAGGGAGCGCTTAATTTTATCCCCGCGCTGCTTGTACGCAGGACATGATTTAAGAGCATGTGAAGGGCCCCCGCAGCAAATACACTTTTCAGTTTCTTTGTCGCAAGAGTCATCCTCATGCTCTCCTTCGCATTTGCCGCATCGTTTCTTATTTCCACAATATGTGGCTGTGTGGCCCAACTGCTTGCAATTGCTGCAGCTCATGACCCGCGGTACAAACAGGCGAACTGGTAGGCGAACCCTGTCAAGGAGGATGTAGTTGGGAAGAGAGGACCCGGCGAATGTCACCCGAAGCGAGCCTGATAGAGAGTAGGTAGTCTTACCTCCCTCGGTGTTTGCGGTATACAATTGTTTGCATTCTAAGATCTTAATCTGTTCAAGAGAGGGGTCCTTAAAGCAGCCAACCCCGTGCTCCAACAGTTCTTCGCATTTCAGGCCCGGTTCGGACACTACCCCATCGATTTCACAGGCCACACAAGGCACGTATGCTTTAAATTCCCGCGTAAAGCGCTCACAGCAAGCAATCGCGTTTGCCTGACCGAGATCATTCACTAGAACACGTATCTTGTTTGCCCGAACACGTGTTATCTGAGTTACGGCCGGGTAATTAGCAGTCAGATCTCGAGAAAGTTTTAATATATTAACCGGTTTCTCTCCGGTCCGAAAATATACCATCCATGGCCCAGAGGAACCTTCTGGGTACTGCTTTATACGGGGAGCAATGCGAGTATTAGGGGGATCAGGGACTTCCATGATTACATCAGATGGTATTTCGCCCTCGGCCATTTAAGCACGAGGGCAGAGCGTTATATAAACGGGAATGTGTCTTATTATTTGATTACAAGGTAGAGTAAAAGTAGGGTAAAGGAAAGAAAGCAAACGAGGAAAAAAAAATAAAGCAAAACTTATCTGCAAACAACGTCGATTGTTCCGCACCAGCGAAAACAATGTACTGGATTTACTGCCGGCACCAGCAGAATGGCAGCTAACGAACGAACAAAGGATGACCTTCAATCACTGAAATTTACACAACGAACACCACTGTGAAATATAACGATCCGTTCCGTTCAAAGGTTGGGAGACGTATGACACGAAACCCTTTAGAAATTGCCCTAGGTTGCTGCGGACATATACATTTGCATTTATATTTCGAAAAAGGTTGATTCCAGAACAGTAAGACTCTTAATTGGTAAACATATCGACGCACTTCTCCAGCTCCCAAAATTGATCTTACAAATTTCATTGACACTTGCTCAAAAAATGTTGATAATCTGAAAAACCTCGGTTTTTTTTTAATTTCCCGGGACTCACTGGAAATTTGGCTGTCTATCATGTTTAAAAATCTGTATATGAGAGACATATAGGGAGATCGAGGATAGCTAACACACGAGGGGATTCGGTAAACGGAGATCTGTCGCTAGGGCACTATGTGCACGACCAGACAACATGATTAATGTTGCGATAATTGTCACCACGAGCGCAGAGACCGCTCTCCACGACCCCACTACACCGGCACATGCTCATCCAACGTATAATTACTGAACATAACCCGAGATATCATCCGAATGTAATTACGAGCCTTATCCGTTCCCTTGAACCAAAGCTTGTTTGTGCCTTTGCGATTTCTAAACTTCCATTGTTCCACGAAATTTGCCAATTTTCGAGCGTCCTCTGACATGAAATACTGAAAAACTCGTTGAAGCTACGCGATCACCTTCTAATGCCTAACTGTACGCCTTTTCTCATTACCGTTCTAATCTAAGAGTCCGCCTTCTCATTACCCGGAATGGAGTAATGCAAAATAATTGCCAAAAATTGCCATCAGATGAAACATTATTTCTCTCGTTAATCCGTCGACAAACCGATGCCAATAACCGCGTTTTCAGATTTCATTTCGTTTTTGATTTGCGTTTCTAACGTTGCGTATATTCGGAAAATCGGACATTCAAAAAGTCCTTACAGGACCTTTTCGCGTACAATTCTGAATGCTCTCTACTCACCCCGAACTGGGAGACCGTCCACTGCTTTTCGCGTCGGATCTCGTTTCGTCTGACCTTTAATCGCATTGTCGATAATCAAGCCAGTTAAAAACTTGTATTTTTTTCTTGTTTTGATTCGATTGTTTGAATTTCTTGTTTTGATTCGATTGTTTCGGATATAGCGGACGCGTAGCTGTTCCAATCAATAGGAACACTAATTGAGGTCGATTACAATGATAAATCCAACGCGTTTAGCCGCGGTTGTGAAGTAGTCAAGATCATATTGAAATTGTCGCGAATATCATGCAGTAAGATAGATCGGTTATCAACATGAAGACAATCCTATGGCATACCGTGGGAGTTGAAGTCTTCTTAAACCAGCTGAGGTGCGATGTATAGGGAACATTTGATTCGGACTTGAAAACCGACAATTTCAATATCTGGAACCGAGGATTAACTCGGCCCTGGCTAATGTTAAAATTGTAGAAAATCTACGTCGGAAGTTATCCAAATACTTCGTGTTAAACCTAGAAAAATCGTGGGAAGAAAACATGCGGTCACTTGGGGTTTTTGACGTACCATGAGGAAATTCTTGTTAGAAATTAATAATTCCTAAGATTTCCGAAACGAGGAGCCACTTACTTCAGTTTTGTAATAGGACCCATCAAAGAACACTCTCAGGCCTTTACGAGGCAGCTTAGGAGAGGAAATGATTTCCTTTTTTCGAAAATGTATAGGCACATTAGAACATGTTCCCGCTATGGGATTGTCAAACTCTCGCTCTATAGTGGACAAAGGCGCGTAGAAATTAGTCGTGGTTCCTTCTTTTCTACATGGGTAGCTGCATGGCCCAATTGTTTGCAATGACGTCATGCCCAGACGCACAAAAAGGCGAACAGATAGACGAGCCCCGTTGAAAAGAACAAAATTTGGAAGAGTAGACCCGGCGAAAAACTCCACAGTAAACTGATTGAAAGTAAGTTCTTGTACTCCTCGATTTATGCTGAACGCATTCGCTTGCAAACCAGAATTTTCACTGACTGAACCAAAGGGTTTTGGAAGAAGCCAACCCCATATTTCACTATTAAGACCCCTGTCGGAGATTACACCATCAATCTCGACTGCCCAGGCGGGTACGTAGACAAGATGCTTCTTCGAATACGGACGAGTGTTGTTTAGTTAGTTTACGCGATATATCGACCTTCCAGGAGTCTGTTGTATTAGATGAATATAATTTATATCGAAAAGGAGATTTATCGACATTATTTCGACCGAAATCGATCTCCTTTAAGCCAGAGGGGTTGTCTGTTGTCGGAGATATCTTCTCATTAGTCAACACTAGCATACGGACTTCAGTACCCGTACAGTACAAAGAAGGCTTTATCGAAGGAAATAGAAAATTAATGCAACGAAATTTCAAAGAATAGAGTAATTGGTACTTAGCTGTGGAAGATTTGTAGTATCAGAAATCAGCAAACACATTTCCGTTTAGCCCGTTTCTGTCACAACGCCCGTTAACAAAAGGTATTTCCAAATAGTCGCCAGCGATTATCTGGAAATTTTCAGTTTCACTTACATACACCATGTCTGAACTTTCGTCGCTATGAGTAGAAATCACTCCGAATCCTAATACCCACTCGAGAAAAAAAATGTTTCGCCGGCCCTGTATACAACCTATCTCCTACCGACCGGCAGTATTATTGGGGATGTAATTTTATTGCATCCATTTATACATTTACTTATTGCATCTACACATGTAAACATTATTAGCCCTTGAGATGGAACACCCAACGACCCAATATAAGAATACTGCAAATATCTGAGCTCCATAAGCAAAAAGTCTTAGTCGCAGACGACTATAACCAGAACGTGTGCAGAAATATTTGGTCCATTTATCAAATGCATAATTCAATCACCGTGAAGAAAACCGATAATTTAATATAAATTTTATCATGAATTATGCAGGTAGTGATTATCAATTAATTGGATGTACGGAACGGTCTAACAGGCGTAAATAATGTCGAATTCGTCCAATATCCTGCACTTTTAAGCTCTTTTACTGACGCTTCAGAGGGTATAGTAGTTTGAATGACCTTAAGATCGCGTAATCCGAATACTCGTTCGAATATAAACAGGAAATCAATGGTGCCGTATCCGCTTGATTGTGGTTCTATCTTTATTTGGCGAGGTACTGAATCAACTGTAACTGGAACAGATGCTATATATCACGTTTTTTTCGTTTGAACTAAATGCTCTGTTAGTAATTCCAATTTTGGACAGTAGCTCAAGCAGCTGAGTTCAGTATATCGTCTCAATCGTAATCATGATCACCACAATTTAGGTTTCATATCTAAGAAGAATGTTGCATAAACTGAGTGGCATTTGAAAACTTTTTCATTCATTCTTTTGTTTTGAAGAAAACAGTTCTTTTTCTAACTTTCTTCCATATTTCCCGTTATTTCACAGGAAGTCAGTAATTTATAGAGCCAACACCGCGGTAATTGGGTTCAAATTTTGTTCGATACGAACTAGTCTTCGTCAGGTGAAATATTTTATGAAGGGGAAAATGAAACATAGGCTAACGAACTCGCCTATATTTATTCAGTATCATCACCTGCGCAGTTCAGTACTGCAATCATCTCGCAAATTTGGCCAAGCAGAAAGTTTCGTTTTGGAGAACGACCTGGAACACCAAATGCCAAAATCGACAAATTTGCCGACTATTACCGCGAGGTATTTCATTAGAGGAGGAGTACGCTTGATCCCACTTTTGTTTTTTCTCATAACTTTTCAATGAAATAAAAATTTTAATTGCAAAATTCGCCATCTTGTAGTCAATTCGATTTGTAAGAGCTATGAATAGTGTATAAATCCGAATACTATGTCCTATAAGTAGTATGAACAGCTTTGAAAATCATGTCAAAACAAGGTTTTTGTAAAAACGTGTGGTAACTTGATCCCTCGCCTACTAGGGCTAAAGAAACAAAGCAGACTATGACCTATAGACACGCAAGTTCTGCTAACCACCTATCTTGATAGATTAATTAATATGAATACCTTTTTAGATGCACGACAAACTTTTACCCCAGTAGAAAATCAAGAGAAGTATTTCCGGTAAATCAGTGCTGTTTAACTGGCTTTTCCAACCTTCAATAACTTATATCATGATTTGTTCTCGGAAAAAAAACATTTTAGATCAATTAATAGTGCCAGCTACTTTATGAAAATGATGTTTTTCTATTTCTATACATTTCGAAAGTGTTTGAGAGAACCAATGACAGGGATCAAAGACACCTGTTGTATGAGGTGAACAAAATTTATTTTTTGTTTGTATGTGTTGTGAAACTTTTTAGTCGAAAAACGTGTTTTTCTAGACAAAAGCCCTTAGAAAGTAATCGCACTTGAAAATATTCATAAATAATTAGTTCGACGATCTCATATAACCGTTCAAAAAATTTGTAAAAAGAACTTCGAGACGGGTTTAAACGCATATTTTCTAAAATATGACACAACTTTTCCAAACCAGATGTAATACATCAGATTTGTTTTTTAAACATCATAAACGAGCAAATATTTCATTTTCTTGTTATATTGTGATAACTTTATGCATATAGATTAGGAGATATGGCCAGGGAATCAAATATCCCCAAGGATCAAGTGTCCTCACTCTCCCTTACAGTAGCGTTAGTGGTGCGCATGATATCTCCGCAACCGATAATTTATGGATTTTGAAACAGTTCTTTCTTATTTTAATAACTAGATTTGAAATGAAAGTGTTTGCAAATGGAGATTAGTTGCGGAAATTAGGTTTCTTGATTTCTTCAAAAAATCGTTTAGATTTAGTTTCAAAAATTGGGATGGTTTGTGAAGATATCGTGCTCAGAACCGTTGCGTGACCTTCTGGCGCCCTTGGCGAAGTCTCTGTTTTGCGCCCCATTGGTGTTAACTTTGTCATTCTTTTTAGTTCGACTTTTGAACTATGATTTCGCTTGTACATGGAAATGGCTCCACTCTCCTAAGGCCTTGGCCACAAAGGCGTCTGCAGTATTGTCAGCGAATATGCCGCAGTGAACATGAATCCCTCCGAAGAAAAACTTCAGATGTAAAGGTGCAAAGAATTTCACATGGGCATGTGAGTACAGCATTCGTTATAGGGGAAGATGAGGTAAAACGCACCCCGGGGCAAAGTGCACCCCTTGGTTATATCGAAAACTAATGAAAGTTTTTAAAAAAGGGTAACACTAGTCGGAAGTCCGCCAAAGCAAACATACACTGTCAAAGTTTGATAACCGTACATCTATAGCAGCTCGAGATATAAACCAAAAACAATAACGTGCTCTTCTCATGTAATTGGCTCGTGCAACAAGAATTTTCAGCTCTTATAAATGCTGTTTTACTGTTATATCAGCGCTTTCTAGTTCTATTTATACCGTTGTTCATTATTCTGTCGCACTATATATGAAAAATCTATTGAATCGTTCACTTTTTGCTAAATTTATATCTCTGCTCCATTGGGAGCAAAATGCCCTCCTCTTTGATTTTGCTAATTCTTTAATTGAAAATAGAAAAATCGTTCTGAAAACCTACTAATTGCATAACCTATGGCTATTTATTGGCACACTTTTGTAAAATCCCGTCAGAAAACAAAACTACTTGCTTGTTCACCGAGCATTCTGCCCCGTTGTGTTACTCTACGGTCCAGAAGGGTTAACCGTGCAAGGACCTCGATCCCTGGTCAAGCCACGGGGATCTAGCGAGGCTGGGCTTTGCAACAGCCTTCTTTTTCGGGCCGCTAGCTCGATCGTGAGTAGCACGCTTGCTCTCAGGGTCGGCTCTTTAATATAGATGCTGATTAAGGGACCGAGAAGGAACGTAAAACAACTCTTTTTCAATGTAACACTTTTATTCCCTAACGACTTACAGTGTCTTGTGTGTGGCGTGTAGGTTGGCCGGCCGGCTGCTGCTGATGCTGCTCGTGATGGTGATGTTGAAGGCGGGAAGTGATCTACGCTGTGACGTTATGTAGATCGCTGGGCGGGAGAAGCTGGAATACGCTGTAGCGGTCGTCGCCGCCCGCGTGGTTCTCGACGATCGCTGGCTGTTAGTCGTCGTGTGCCTGCTTGGAGTTCGTGCTTCGCTATACACGTGTCGGACGAATTCCTTCCTCGAGTGTCCCGTGATCGTCTTTCCGGACCGATCGGTTCCCACGGGTTTGTCTCTGGGCGGATTCTCGCTTCTGCTAACCGCAGCTAGAGCTTTCAGGCTAGATTTTCGGGCCCTATGGGGATTTAGTCCGCCACGCGGAAAGGAAGGTTAGCTTGCTACTGGGTTTTAGTTATTAGAACTCGGGGTTGGTCTTAATCGACCCAACGTACCTGATTCGTATCTATTTTCCACCGAATCGTTGGTAGTTTGAACCGTGGTGAATAACTAATTATTCAACTGCGGTGTTAATTTTCACTTTTAAAAATCTTCGTCAAAAAAACTTCGATGATGTGCTTTGTCGAATGGTTGCACCGGAATAGACCTTTCCCTTCGCTCAGAACCCAATAGCTCTTCCTTTTTCCCTTTTTAGCTCCCTTTTCTTATTCCCTTTTCGACTCCGACCGTCTTAACCTTTTTATTACGTTGGTAGCAACAACAGGGTTGAATCTTGTAAATGTGTTTTAACAAATTTTGTTTTATCTATCTCCTAACTGTCTTTTAAATTTTGTTCCTAGAGTGTGATTTTTATTTTAAACTAAGGTAAGTTTTATTATTTTTAATACGTGTATAATTATATTTTTTTAATCCTAAACACAAAAACAACATTTAACATTTTTTTGTTCTTTATTTTAATTATGCTTTTTTATTTAATTGAATTGCCTCGACGGTAACACTACCACCTACTCCCCCTCAAAATTAATTAATAACGAAGTTGTTAATTAATTTTGTTTTACTCTAAAGTTCTACGAAATACCAGCCCAGGGTTGAGTTGCACCTTAATATGCTCTCGAAACAAACAATAGCGAATAATTTATGCGTCAAAGTAGCGAATAGTTGCTTTCATTCATATAATGGAAGGCTATTTTCAACGACTTTATGCTCGTGGATCGATTATCGAATCTTCTCATCTCCCAATTTTCCAAAACAAACATTTGCTTTGAGGAAGAGAGAATATTCTCGCTTCGGAACTAATTAAACGAATCTATTAATGATGTAACGAACACCGAACGAAAAACATATCTCAACACTTGCTTCGCAGGACAAGAATCACAACAAATATAATTGGTGGCTGCAGTTTGAACTAGTTCATTAAAAACTGCAAATGGCGAGCTGGAGAATTTCATATCAAGTCTTATTACATTTGCCGGTTTATCTCCAAATTCGCTCCCCACACAAAACAAACAGTGACATCTAAGTGACATTATTTTAATTGGCCTTTTTGATGAAGTGCGATAACCGAAAAGGCCTTTCAATTCGCATTACATCGATCCGTTTCCCTCTCTCTCTCTCTTATCCATATAACAAATTTAACGAACGATCATGATCACTCAAACCAAATTGACGCGGTGCTACACAATAGCTCCACAAAAACTGTACAAAACGCTAAAAGTTAAGTGCCTAATTACACTCGGAGGTGAATAAATTTGTCCGATTTACTCGGACGTACCCGGTTTGAGGTCTGCAGCTGAAAATATCCCCAAGTTTTTGCCAAATTCATCAACAAGTTCGTATGAGCTTGTACCACGACGAGAAACAATTGTACATGCAATATAAGCGGGCCCTAACTTGGCATTGTATGCGTCCGCGGCGGAAGATTGAGCAAAATTGCGCTTAAAAACCTTCTGCCCTACTTGGTACACCGGAGCAGGCTTACGGAATCGAAAATTGTAGGCCCTGGAACTTTTCTCGTGAGCTTTGGATAAGTTCTTTTTCACAATATCATATATAACCTTATTTACATTTAATTTTAGGTTATGTCTCTCTATTTCAGATGAATCCCGCGTATCAACATCTCGGCGATGCTCTTCGCCACTAATAATATGCTCATGACCATAAAGAATTTTGAAGGGGGTAAACCCAGTTGATGAGTGGGAAGTATTGTTGACCACATATTCTACCTCAGAAATTTTCGTGTCCCAAAGTCGCTGGTCAGTTCGGACATAAGTTCTGATACAAGCGTTTATACTGCGATTCAGGCGCTCTACTGGGTTGGCCTGGCTATGATGCCTTGAGTTGGCCCAGTGCTGCACCTGATATCGCCCCATGAACCCTTGGAAATCCTTGCTAAGGAAAGTCGACGCATTGTCACTGATAATAATCTCTGGGACCGAAAAGCGACGGAACCACTGTTCCTCGAGGATCTTAATGACAAGTGGAGTTGAGATCTTTTTAACCGGCATCAAGACCGTCCACTTTGAAAACAGATCCAACAATACGAGCAAATGCATGTTCCCGGACTTTGATCGAGGTAGCGATTGAATGAAATCGATTGCTAGGATCTGAAAAGGTTTGGTTGCTAACCTGGGATTACCCATTGTTGGATGTTGCGATACGGTCGATGGTTTGCATTCTTTGCACACCCGGCATTGTGCTACATATTTTCGTACAGAGGCTGCCATCTTCGGCCAAAAATACCTCATTCGGATTTTGTCCACTAGCTTCTCGTATCCGATGTGAAGCGCTTCGTCGTGCTCTCTTCGGAGAATATCAGCTCTAGATTTCTCCGGAACACAAAGCTTCCACTCGAAGCGAAAATCTAGAACTTCTGTTTTGGAAGGGACAAACTTGTATAATTTCCCCTCTTCAACTTTAAAGTCGATGTTTTCATCTGGAGACGCAAGTAGTTTATTGTACATGTCAATGTACCAGGTGTCTCCATCGGCTTCTAATGTTGCAGTTTCCAACGAGCGGGATAATGCATCCGGTATGACGTTATCCTTGCCTCGTCTGTGCCGTATCTCAAAATCGTATCCCTGCAATTCTATACTCCACCTGCTTAATCTGGATGAAGTACGCCACTTGCCCTTCATGATATGGGTCAGCGCGCTTGCATCCGTTACCACCAGAAAACGAGTTCCCTCTATAAACGGTCGAAATTTGTCAATTGCTGACAGTACGGCTAAACCTTCTTTCTCCGAAGCTGCGTATGCTTGTTGCGCGGGAGAGAGCTTTTGAGAGAAATAGGCCACTATCTTTTCGCTTCCCTCATGCTGCTGCGTAAGGATAGCGGCGATAGCGCTATCACTCGCATCCGTCTGGACTTGGAATGGTAAATTGAAGTTTGGATTGGCGAGTACGGGGGCCGCAATTAAACTCTCTTTTAATTTTAGAAAAGCTTGTTCCGCTGTCGTAGTCCACGGAAGAGTTTTCGGCTTTTTACGAAGGAGATCGGTAAGCGGTGCAGACATCTCGCTAAAATTGGGGATGAACCGCCTGTAATAGTTCGCCATCCCCAAAAAGCGACGTAGCGAACGAAGTGAGGTGGGTCGCTCGTAATTAACTATTGCATCTACTCTATCGGGGTTGGGGCGCAATCCCTCCGGCGACAGAATGTATCCGAGATAAGGAAGTTCGCTCACGCAAAACTTTGACTTGTCTAGATTGATAGAAAGATTTGCCGATTTCAGTCGTTTGGCCACTTCTGATAGGGTTCGGAGGTGCGCTTCGAATGTCTCGCTTACAACGACGATGTCGTCGAGGTACACGAAAACATTCGGTTCCAGTTCGCCATACCCTAGGACTTGATCCATCAGTCGTGACAACGTTGCTGGGCTGTTCACCAGT
Source organism: Topomyia yanbarensis (assembly GCF_030247195.1). NCBI lineage: Eukaryota > Metazoa > Arthropoda > Insecta > Diptera > Culicidae > Topomyia > Topomyia yanbarensis. Next base: position 116,383 of record NW_026683847.1, on the reverse strand, counting down.
CCAAAGGGTAGCCTGGTAAACTGAAACAACCCTCTTCCCAACACCGAGAAAGCCGTATACTTTCGCGAACCGGGGTCAAGTGGTATTTGTAAAAAAGCTTTGGTCAAGTCAATTGTGGACAAATACCGACTCGCTCCCAGTCGACTTAGTATACGGTCTTGATGAGGAAGGGGGTAAGCGTCCCTCCGACACCGATCGTTCAATCGTCTCGCATCTAAACATAGACGAACTTCGCCATTAGGTTTTACTACGGGGACTGTGCTAAGCGACCAGTCACTTCTACTCGGCTCAATGACCTTTTGGCAAAGCATTTTATCTAACTCTAGATTAATTTTCTTTTGCATGTCCGGAGACGTGGGATATGGGTTAATTCTAATAGGTGGAGAATGCTGGAACTCATTTTGAAGTTCTATTTTATGAGTGATGAGAGGAGTGACATCCAGCATTTCTCCCTCTATGGCTATTTTGAATTCTGCTTTAACCTGTTCGAGTTGTGAAATTTGCTCCTCCGTGAGCGTATCCCTCCCTTCCTCCTCTCTCGCTACATTCACTTCATCAATAGACCAATCTACATCTGTATATTCCCTCTCCCTGTTGCTGTCGGTTTCTACGGTAGGCTGTATCCTAAAGGCCTTCCAAAAATCGGAAAAACCCAATATTAACCTCCGGTTCAATGTAGGGGCTATAAGAGCTGGGATGATTTTGTTTTCATTGTTGAATGTAATAGGTAAGTGAACGTAGCCTTCTACTTCGACAGGTGTTCCTGAAGCCGTTTTTATTGAAACACTAGTGGGAAATATTTCAAGTTTTAGTTCTCTCACTAGTTTTTTACATCCAATACCTAAAACAGTTCTCTGCGCTCCGCTATCTAACAGCCCGATTATCTCTTTTCCCATCACAAACACTCTCGCAAAAGGTCGGTTATCGCCACCTAATCTCACAAAAATTTCGTCTACTTCTATATCTGAACAGTAATCAAACTCAGAGACAGGTCTGAATCCATTCGTCAGTAGATTGTGAGTTATCTCAGTGGTAGGATTTGTGGATGATAATTCAACTTGCCCCCTCAAGCTGAATTCTGCGTGTTTTTTTGGCAGTAGGGGCACAAGTGCGTGAGAACATCAGCAAAGCCACAAATTCTGCAAAATTTTCGTCGATTTTCTGGACACTCGACATAGTGATGCCCGACTTTCTGGCAATTATAACACGTGCCGATAGGGGGGCGTCTATATCGTTCTAGTAAAGCCTGCCAGGTACCCCTCGCGGAACCCTCCATTGGGTCTAACGAACCTTCGTTTTTCTCCCCTCTTCCCTCCTTTGGTTCTTTAGACCGATCTGTTTCCCTTTCATCACCTTTTGGTTTACTTTTAGGTTTATTCTGCGAATTGTTTCCAGAGTTCGCATAGCTAGATTTGGACTGATTGGTTGAAATTTCATTAACGTAAGTAGTTTTAGAGCGCACCGGGGGATCAAGTGGCTTTTGAAACATGTTCCAGTTGTTTTCATCGATGATTCGACCATACCTTTTCAGTTTTGTAAGAGTTTTTACTCCCGCGCCCGTCATTGCATTCTTATAATCAAAGCGCATATTACGCCAGATTATCTCGAATCGACGACGTTCTGAAATTGGTCTCGTCATTGAATGAAACAACTTTTGCATTTCGTGGAAATAGTCCACAAATTTCTCACCACGAGCTTGACGCCGTGCGGTGGCTTGAAGTTCGATCTGGAAATCCAGATCAGGAGGCAAAAACTCACGTTTGAGCTCGCGTTTCAACTCTGACCACGTACGAAACTCGCGATTCTCAAACCCATCCATGAACCAATCCTTAGCACGGCCAGCGAAAAGATGGATCGCGCTTCGGAATAGTTCACGCTCCGAAATGCCCTCTGATTTGCATCTCATTTTAATTTCCTTGAGAAATTCTGCTAATCGCCTACCCTGATCTTTTCCATCGTATTTTACTTTCCATTCTGATACTGGTATTCTTTTAATACTTTCCTGTTCCCACTTCATCTTTCTAGTCAGTCCCCTTCCCCTCCTAGCGTTATACGAGTCTGATAGGGTTTCTGAACTCGAGCTAGACAAATTTGAGCTTTCCGTGGAATCGTTCGATGACCACGACGAAAAGCTTACCCTTCTTATTTTCCTCCTATTCCGCTTATTCGAATGAACTTTCATATCTTTCCTCTCTTTCTTCTTTTTAATTGCAACTTTTATCGGTTTACCAATACTTTCATCAGAGGAACTCTCCGTTTTAACTTCGCTACGGCTCTCAGATGCCGACCTCTCTTTAATTTTGAAATTCCTCTCGGTTGGATTCTCTAGAATTGGTTCAGTTTTTTCCTCTATTCGCTCATCCGTTGCAGACTTGCTTATCTTGCTCCTATTAGAAATTTCATTATCAATCTGTAATCTGTCATTCAAGTTAATCAGCAATGTTTCAAGTCTTTTCTTCCTCGTCATGTTTTCCTCAGCTTCCTTAATTCTCTTTTCATCTAATGCAATCTCCCTCTCTCTCATTTGCTTTTGTTGCTCGGTGGTCTGAAGCACAAAATCTTTGAAGTGTTTGATCAACTCTGTAGTATTTTCTATTTTGCCGTGCTCGTAATCGTTCAGCACATTCATTATTTCCCTAGATCTCTCCTTCGACGATTCCATTTCTATTTTTTTCATTTCTAATGTTTTATTTACTAGCCCTCCTGTCGATAAAGCGACAGCTCCCATTTCCTCTTCGATATCAATCCCCAAAACTGTTTCGTTAAGAGTTTCAATTTCCGATCGAACTTCCTCCAAGGCTAAAGAAATGTCGGCCTCCAAAGGCTTTGGATCCGTAAACCCATCGTCTGACAACTTCAGTGCAGGGAAATGCTTTTGGAAAATAGCATTTGCTTGTTTTCCTAACCGAGTGATCTCTGGCCCATGTTTATGAGACCCTGGAGATTTGGTAAGAAGAAAAATTCGGACGCGGTAATGTATCAGCCGTGTCTTCAGTTTCATTCGTTGGCGAACATCGGCCTTGGGATTTTCTAACAATCCGCTAATTATCGTCAACGTGGGACTGATAACTGCGATTTCCTCCCGAACCCCTCTCCGGCTGGGAGACACACTAAAAGCTTGTGTTTCTCTCTCCGTTTTCATTCTATCCTTCAACTTCCTGCGTTTAATGCTCTCGTGTTCGTCCACTGCGAAAGGAACGTTACGAGTCGCAAGCTCGTGCTCAACCTCCTGAATAGAGAGGTGAGACACTTCAATGTTTCTGTACAGCGTTTGCAAATCCATTGTGCTCATCTGTCGATTGAACAGAACTGAACAGCAATTATCAATTCACTAATTAACTAAACTAGGGTGTATCTATATTCGCAATCAAAATAAATTCGCTCTTTATCAAACAAATCAGTGTTTTGGCAATTGGCCGAATCAAGACCCGATAAACGATAAATATATCAATAAATCCGAAAACTCCCGCTATTCGATGCTATTACTGCAATGATTACTCGCTTTTGTAGGCGTACGCGCACTAGTAGACTGATGTCTAGTAAAACTGATAACTTTACTTAATCATTCAGGGGGAGCACGTTTTTGGTTACCATCTTAGCCTTTCACTTCCTAACCTATCAAACGAATTTTTCAACTCCTACCAGCTTTCTATTCTCTCACACACTCTAGGGTTCCTTGTTTAAACGTTACTTCGATCTCTTAATCAGCTTATAATTTTAGTTGGGCGCCATTTGTTACTCTACGGTCCAGAAGGGTTAACCGTGCAAGGACCTCGATCCCTGGTCAAGCCACGGGGATCTAGCGAGGCTGGGCTTTGCAACAGCCTTCTTTTTCGGGCCGCTAGCTCGATCGTGAGTAGCACGCTTGCTCTCAGGGTCGGCTCTTTAATATAGATGCTGATTAAGGGACCGAGAAGGAACGTAAAACAACTCTTTTTCAATGTAACACTTTTATTCCCTAACGACTTACAGTGTCTTGTGTGTGGCGTGTAGGTTGGCCGGCCGGCTGCTGCTGATGCTGCTCGTGATGGTGATGTTGAAGGCGGGAAGTGATCTACGCTGTGACGTTATGTAGATCGCTGGGCGGGAGAAGCTGGAATACGCTGTAGCGGTCGTCGCCGCCCGCGTGGTTCTCGACGATCGCTGGCTGTTAGTCGTCGTGTGCCTGCTTGGAGTTCGTGCTTCGCTATACACGTGTCGGACGAATTCCTTCCTCGAGTGTCCCGTGATCGTCTTTCCGGACCGATCGGTTCCCACGGGTTTGTCTCTGGGCGGATTCTCGCTTCTGCTAACCGCAGCTAGAGCTTTCAGGCTAGATTTTCGGGCCCTATGGGGATTTAGTCCGCCACGCGGAAAGGAAGGTTAGCTTGCTACTGGGTTTTAGTTATTAGAACTCGGGGTTGGTCTTAATCGACCCAACGTACCTGATTCGTATCTATTTTCCACCGAATCGTTGGTAGTTTGAACCGTGGTGAATAACTAATTATTCAACTGCGGTGTTAATTTTCACTTTTAAAAATCTTCGTCAAAAAAACTTCGATGATGTGCTTTGTCGAATGGTTGCACCGGAATAGACCTTTCCCTTCGCTCAGAACCCAATAGCTCTTCCTTTTTCCCTTTTTAGCTCCCTTTTCTTATTCCCTTTTCGACTCCGACCGTCTTAACCTTTTTATTACGTTGGTAGCAACAACAGGGTTGAATCTTGTAAATGTGTTTTAACAAATTTTGTTTTATCTATCTCCTAACTGTCTTTTAAATTTTGTTCCTAGAGTGTGATTTTTATTTTAAACTAAGGTAAGTTTTATTATTTTTAATACGTGTATAATTATATTTTTTTAATCCTAAACACAAAAACAACATTTAACATTTTTTTGTTCTTTATTTTAATTATGCTTTTTTATTTAATTGAATTGCCTCGACGGTAACAGTTGTTGCGGTGCATCCTGTCCCGTTGTTGTAGTGCATTATGCCCCGTTGTTGTGGTGCATTTTGCCTCCGCACAGGTGCGTTTTGCCCCGCTAATTTTTCAAATAGTAATTTTTAACGATTTTGAAGAATTCAATATTTTTCATGTTTTTGGGTATTTTGCATAGCATTATGATTGTGACTACAAAGGAAAATTTTGGCTAAACGATATCATTAATTTAGTTCTCCCAACTGATGTTCTATAACTGAGTTATTATCATATTTCCTTAGGGGGTGCGTTTTTCCCCATCTTCCCCCATAACATTCCACTGACACAAACTCGAGGAGCAGGTGTTTCAGTTCGATAACACCATGTTCTTATGCGAGTTGGGAGGGTCAAAGTAATGTTACAATGCAGTCGGATGTTTCCTCATTTATAGGTAATCACATAAAAAGTTTTGCTGACTTGACACGACAGTTTCGGTTAAAAGCCGTTGGAAATGTCATCCCTTGCAGACCCCCAGACTTACCACATGTTTGCATTACAATCCTTGGGCTTGTCTTCTAATTTATTATGTCCCTCGTAGTTTCTGTCTCTGCCATCGTATTCTTTAAGTTTTCACTTTACGCCGGGCTTTGGGCCAGGCATAAATAAACTCTCCTGAAAAGATTCCGACTTCCCCAAAAACATTGATTGAACTCGGTTTGACCATATTTGAGCTTCTTTCGGATCAAAGATAAACCGCTAAGTATTGTAAATATGTTGAAAGAACTAACGCAGACATATTCATCAGTGGCAGATATCCCGAAAGGTCATCCAGATAAGCTCAGAATTGTGATATTCTGTCTGAAGCAAGCAAATGACGTTAGTGGCGACAAGGCTTGTATGAAGGACTACCGCGTCTAAATGTCCGCATACAAAGTTGAGATCGACGGTGGCGTCGCCGATTCGAAATTTTGCGTGGATCTACTGAACCACGGGGTTGGCTGTTTCAAGGTTCCTTTACTTCATTGATCGAAGGTTTTTTGAATGGAAATCGAACTAAATGGGACAAAATTGTGTGTCACTTCAGACTCGTATCGGGTGAACTTTGATTTTTTTTTCTTACGTCTTCTTCGACAAGAATCGTCTTCCTGTTCGGCTTTTGTACCGAGAATCGTGAGGACAACTGTTGCATTGAGAATGCTGAAAAATAGGAATGCCCATTATGAGACGATCTAGGGTCCTTTAAAAACAAAAAACAATCAAAAAGGCTGTCATAATTTCAGCAAAAAGATTTCAGCCCGCAGGACACCACACGACTAAGGACGTATATCTGTTCTATCAAAAATAAATAATTTGGTATGTATTGAATGTATATTATATATTATATGAAAAAACGATTTCAAAAATACCGTCGAAAGAAGTAGTGAAAACCACGGATATCTAATTAGAATACTTCGAGAAAAACTTGGCTAATCTTCAAATTTTGTTCAGAGTGTTTCAAAATCGTTCAATACTCGATTACCAGCTACTGTAGCTGTAACAAATAAAAGAAATACAAAAACAGTCTTAAGCAACAACCAAGTGGGTTCGATAGTGAGACAAACATTCAAAAGAATGTCAGCCCTTTCTGTTCCTACTATTGATGTAGCTAGAAAAATAAAAATGTCAAAAGTGTTTGTGCATAATTCAAAGCATCTATGAGAAATGAAGTCATTCAAGGTAATGACGGTTCCGTACCATGATATTAGGCAGAATTGTTCGATTTTTTTTCGTGACATTTAACCAAATTTTTCCGCGTGAATGACACAACTTGGGACGTAGAACACTTCAACCAGCTTCATGGCATGTTTTTCTATACGGCTATGGAACGAAATGAGGTAACATAATGATTCTCAATGATAAAAAAGTCCAAGTTTTCCAAGAAATATTTGGTTTGGCAGGCCATCAGCAGCAGCGGATCAACCAGTAAAAACCTCGTACCAACAGGAAGGTACCTCAGAATATCTACCAGGAACATTGTTTACAGGAATGGTTTTAGCCGAACTCTTTGCCGTCATAATGTACTCTATCTGTTCTGGCCAGATTTGGCATCTTCTCACTACGTCAGTGAGATTTTGCATGTTAGGAAGCGAATAATATCTAAAAGAGCCAAGTTCACCGAATTTTCCGGGCCCGATTAAAAAGATGATTTGCGGAGTGATTGCATATTTTCATTCTTTATAAGAGAAACGAAAAAATGGTTTTGTTAACATGCAACTAGATATTTGAACTATGGGATTTTAAACGATTCACTTAAGGAATCATCTATCCTAAGCGATATTAGGTAATTTATTCAGTGAGTGTGTCATCAAAAACTCATAACTTCGGTTCACCTTGACACTTTTCCCACAGCTAATTCGCCATTACTTACGCAAATGAAAAAAAATTGAATAAATTATTCAACGTCCCAAAACAAATACTATAAATTCTCCGCACATCAACCTGCTGAAGTCGTAATTGTGTCCCGCCATGGTTGCATTCATTTCCCCACTAGTACTGTTCCTTCAACTGACACCGAACCGATCGGATATCCTACGCTTCGTCGAGGATGTATCACAAGCTAAGCGCTTCCTCTTTCCCGATAGAACTCAGACGGTGATACTCTACAACCCATTGCTAACCCCCACTTTGGATGATTTGTTAAACTCACTTCTGATGCTTTCCGGATATCCAATAGTTACGCGGAATATACCTGTTTATGTGGAACAACATGCTACATTCGAATCGTGCAATATTTTTTTCGTCGATCGAGTGGACGAGGATGTTTTCTATATGATGTCACTCATCATGCACAGTCGAAAGCTGATAATCACAACGAACGCATCATTCGCAGCCATCTTCGAGAAATTTGGAACAAGCCAAAACTTCAACGCAGTTTACATGATCTATGGAAACAAAGATTGCCCATTCTATCACTACGACAAATTCCGGAACAAGTTAAACTGCTGGCGTGAATTGAACAATGATCCAATGAGCCTAGCAGCGCGGGACGTATCCGGACAGCAGATCGGTCTCTACGCGGCTGAACCTATTGATGTGCGTGCCATGAACCTGTTCGCACAGAAGATTAATTCTACCGTTGACGATTACGGAGGTCGAGAAGTGCTGGGCTTTTACTACCAAGAATCTTCGATTGCCCTTTGCAACATTGTGTATCAATATCGAACGGGTGAACTTCGCTTCATGGTTCCACGGTTGAATAGACTAAAACCGATGGTGCTGGTACTGATCGATCCGTTTGATGGTGAGACCTGGATAAGCTACGCAACTGTATTCTTCATAACCTCTCTGTTACGAACGTATCTCTCCGGGAAATGGTCCGTCAAAAGCTTACTGATCAACTTCGTAGTTGTCGTCAGTAGCGTCCTTTTCGGCAAATCGATTGCATGTTTTCGTGGACTGGATCGTTTCGCAGTAGGACTACTGTTGATCTTGAGTGTAGTTCTGCTCAGTGCCTATCAATCGATGGTGATATTCTTTCTGCAAAATGCACGATTTTATCCGGAGTTGGACACGATGGCAGAACTGGACGAATTTTGCTTTTGGCCGTGTCCAGACGATGCAGTTCCGTACTACCATACAAATGTTGAAAAATGCCAATTTTTGCCGCTCAACTCCTCCGAAGAACTGGTAGAGTTGCTACTGTCCAGAAAATTTCCTGTGTGTTTCAAGATTGATGAGAATCAAAGAAGGCTGAAACTGACCCACCGCATGCTAGCTACGAGCTTCTATCGCTGGTCGGATGCCTTTGTTTATCGGTATCCACTGACCGCTTGCTACCATGGTGATCCGATAGTTGCGGAGCAGGTTGATTTTTTCGTTAGTGCGTTTTTTGCCGAAGGAGCGCTCGTCAAATTTTGGGAAGTAGATCTCACGGGCGATGAGCGCCGGTTGGATGTCGTGCCAAAACCGATTGGGTTGGAGCATTTTTCGTTGGTGTGGAAGATTTCGCTGGTGGGGTTGGTTGTCGGGTTTCTGGTGTTTCTGATCGAATGTACTGTTAAATCAGCAAGGAATGGTGTGATAATTAGTGCGTATCAAAGATTAAAATTTGTTATGAAGTAACAATCGACGGTTCAGCAGTGTTCAAAAGATATTTCGTTATTTTTATTAGTAAAAATACGAGTTCATTATTTCTAGACTACGTTTTGCTTTGTCAATAAATATTACTGATAATCTGCAATGAAAAACATATAAAATTGGAAGCAGCATATTTACCGAAAACCATACGTTAGTTTTGAAGAGATAATAAAAAAATTGCAAAAAAGCTCTAATAACTTATGAAACGAATCGAATTCAGCATCGCGGCCAAATTATTCGGGTGCACAGAATCAAAATCGAATGTATTTTAGATGCTCGATCTTGAAGAATCAGTCTCTTTGAACTTCCTCGATTACACACAGCCAGCGAGGGCAGAGTTTGCCCCAACGCCGACGACCTCTTCCCGGTTTTCTGCTGAGCATAAATTTAACTGGTCTCTTACGGCATTCGCGCTTCATGCCCAGCCTGTTATAGTCTGTCGAATTTTATCAACCTCCAGATGTCATCATGTTTGAATACTTGCTACGGGCGTCTACGAAATGCTCAATTTATTGTCAGTTTTAAATACCAGCGAAATAACACGCGACCCCAAACCACCAGCACGTCTAATAGCTGATCTATCTCTGTGCTCGACTTCACTTCGGTTAGATTTCACGTGGTTGAACCTAATCCTCACGATAGCGATAATTTGCCCGTCGTTATTTCAATTAAAAAAAGCTTAATCACGCGGAAGTTACGTACATTCAGCTACACCGCGTCAAAAACTGTGTTTTGAAAATGACATGTCGCACTACGGAGAAGTGCAATCTATTACGAATGACACTGGAAGAAAATTTTTCACCGGTATTCCCAATGGTATTGTGAGGATGCGAGTGACTAAACCAATATCTTCTTACATGACTATCGAAGGCAAATCACCGAAGGATGGCGTAACCTATAAGCAAACAACGCTCATCATATATCCCGAGCAGACCTCTACAAGTCAATTCTCTAACTAGACAGCTCACTACGCTAAAACATGCGCCAAACCAACTAGTCAAAACTGATCTACTACAGTCAACTCTAACAAGCAGCCACCGACACTTACCGATAAATCAACCAACAACGACCCAATTAACCAGTAAAGAAGGGAACGACCACGACAACCGCAAACTCTCAAACCAACAACTAGCATCACCAATGAAGAGGCAAATACTGATGAAGGCAGATTTACAACAGCGACCCATGAAACAACAAAACAAATAAGAACCTCTGACCGTGAATACCAAAAAAACAGTACCGATGATATGATCTGGACGCGAACGATAACGCGAGGGAAGGCCGACTGAATGACCCCCAAGCAACGACGGATAAGGCAATCACGATATCTCTGGAACCGATAAATCGATCAATCTGAAATTTTCACTGGTTGTTCCTTATTATATCAGGTACTTTGAGTACAAAAATAATTTTACTGGAATGACCATGACCACACCATTTTTTTCCGATCGAAAAACTCAAATTGTGATGCGCATGAAAAATAAGTTGGGCAATAATGGGTTCATAGAGCACTCATGAGAAAGCATTCAACAAAAAGTCTTTCGCATTTAAAATCTCTATGCGATTTATTTTTCATGATAATCATCAATGGAAATTTGTCGGAAAATATTGGATCAACCTTCCTGTTCGGATTTCAGGAAAAGACAGTTCTAGTACAAGTCTTACGGTGAAGACAGCTCAAAGCTGAAAATATAATTGTTTAATTCATCATCAGTAGATTTAATGAGGATCTTACAAAAACTGGTCTTCTTTTTGTCTATCCGAAACCAGCCTAATGGTGCGACAAATAACTCGTGATAGCTCCTAAATAATATGTATTAATACATAGTTCAGCTTATTAAATTCAAGGCTACTTACGATAAGCCTATCTTAAATCCTAATCACTCAAACCAATAAATTGAAATATCCGAAAGCAAAAGGTTGTATGTAATTCAATAATAATAATTTAGCACATGTCAGTATACTCGCCAACTGACAGAGCCGAAGTCTTCTCTTTAACCAGAGTTTTATCGACGGCGCTAGCGTTCTGTTTTAGGAGACGGTGACTGTCAGAAAGCACACGAGGGGTTTCATCAACTCCGTTACACGGTGCGCCAACACTTCCACTATGAAATGTGAATTTCGACATACTTTGAAGCCGACACTTAGGCCACGGTCGGAGTAAACGCGACAAACTCGACTAAAGCGTACAAGAAATCAAAGCGACTACAAATCTACGGGAAGTAGAAACACTACAAAACTTTCTATTTATCCGCCCATGATTGGTCGTTTTGACAGTCGCAAGTATTCGAGAAGTTTTCGCGTGTGCTATAGATGTACATTAAGATTTAACTATGTATATTGTTAACGGAAATATGCATTTAAATAACATTTAAATTTTAAATCAAATTGTGTATATTCTTAGCATAGTTGCGATCCACAAGATGCTTTTCAACCACTGAATGCAAAGGCCGTTGCGGTCCGGGGACAATTTGACAATTCCCATATATTAAACTCACAAATTTAGTGGTACTTTACTTTGGTGGTATCATGGCGGCTTAAATTGGGCAACATTTGAAAAGGCACGTCGTCTTAATAATTTTTTTAAAAGCAGATAATTCAGGTAGTTTTATTCCAAAGTTTATTTTCTAGAGAAGACAGTGTCATGAATCCATTTTTTTACATCGACTTTTGAAAATCGGTTAACATTGAAAATAAATTCTTAAAAAATCACCTCTTCAATCAATTAATCAGAACACTATATTTCTAAAGGTATTCTTCTACTGAACTTATTCGGGTAACATTGCAAGTTTGTGAAAATTCGCTGAGAAAAGTAATCGGAAATCGCGCAAATGGCTCACTGAACAAGCAACCACAGCTGCTCTAAATCGATTTTGCTAGATTTTCAGAGTAGCGTGCATTCAGTGCACTAGCGCGACTGCCGAAAGGTTAACCAAAGAAGCAGCATGACTTCAAAACAAGTGAATTTTATTATTAATCATAGCAACCCTGTTTGAATAGCTGTATCTGCCATACGCGAGCGGTGGGTGGCAAGTCTAGTTTACACTTGTATAATGGTGGAGCTATTCAAATAGGGTTGCTATGATTAATAAAAAAATCCACTTGTTTTGAAGTCATGCGACTTCTTTGGTTAATAACTTTTCTCAGCGAATTTTCACAAACTTACAATGTTCCACGAATGTGTACAGTAGAAGAATACCTTTAGAATTATATAGTGTTCTCATGAATTGATTCATGAGGTGATTTTTAAAACAAATATTTTCTATGTTCACCGATTTTCCATACTAATTGCCATATAAACCTTGCAAGTTTTGGACGGTCCGTAGACACAACCGATCGGTACCAAAATTTGCACAATTACTAAGGACCATAAAAGGAATCAGTAGAGCTTGGTAAAGCTAAAAGTTAAAAATTGAACCAGTCTAATGAACATACATTAATTTCCACGATCTTAAGGAATTGATCTTAGAAATATTTTGTGTTATGTTCAAGCCATTAGAGGGATTGTAGAAGTTTGGAGTCGTTCAGTGAACTCCATTGGAGATGTTGAAGCATTTCTACTGGCGCATATACCGTACTATCTGAAGCATAAAAGAAATTATATACCCCATCATAGATGATCGTCCTAAAGCTAATGATGTGGCATCAAGAAAACGTCAGAGAATCTTGATTGACACCCTTCGACACAAGGTTCACCCTACCTACCAGTATCGCGGGTGACGTTGTGCAAACTGTCGAATATGAATTGCCAATTGCCATAGCTTAATTTAATACATGTAACTACTCTTGCAAGACTGGTTTTCGATAAAAATTTTTTGGGTAAGTGCGACGGGCAAGGTTGTTTGAAACTGTCATCACTAATCTTTTTGTTTCCCCATGAGTTAGCCGTCGATTTATCCTACGTTCCGGTTAAGATATCGACGATTTATAAGTTTCAGAACATTATAAATTCTAATAATAGTAAATATAAATGCGTAGAGAAAATCGAAACTCTTTAACGTCGATTCAGATGATGCCTCAGCTTCCGTCAACGTCAACGGAACGTCACCGTATCATTAGGATAATATAAATGCCCGTTCACACGTGCCGTACGTCAAAATGTTCCGTGCCGTTGATGTTGTGTGTGTGTTGTTGCCTCCATTTAGCTGCATGTAACTAATCTTGACGTTCCGTTGGCGTTTCGCACCGGTGACGGAAGGCTGATGTATCGTGTGAATCGTACTTTATCCACATTGTGTTGCTTCGTATGATGCGCAATACAATGACAAGCGAAGTGCTACACACTTCCAGACAATCCGACGCGTTAATATTTATTATATAAGAATTGATGAAACATGAGTGCGACGCAGAGAAGATTTGAATGTGTTGATATTGCTGTTTGGTGAATTTTTTGTTGGGACCGTTCAAGCATTAAACGTCTTGCTATTAGATTCTTCGAACTAATCGATTCTTCATACATTCGAATCTTCAAACAAAATTGATTCTTCGAAAAAATGGATTCTTTAAAAAATTTAATTCTTTCAAAGAATCTTAAAAAAAATTGATTCTTTGAAAAAAACGCTTCTTCAAACATATCTATTTTTCGAGAAAAATCGTTTTTTTTCTAAATCGCTTCACCCGTAAAACCGATTTTTTGTAAAAATCGATTCTTCATAAAAATCGATTTTACGCAATAACACGAATCTTCGAAAAAAAATCAGTCTTCGAAACAAATCATTTTTCGAGTACATCGAACAAATCAATTCTTCAAAGAAATTGATTCGAATTGAATGTTGCGAAGATTCATTTATTTGAGGAATTGATTTTTATAAAGAATAGTTTTTTTTTCAAAGAATCAATACAGATTTTTTCCAATAATCGTTTTTTAAGAATCGATGTTTTCAAAGAATCGATTATTATCATGAATCGATTTTTTATGAAAAGATTTTTTCGAGAGATCTTTTTTCAAAGATAAAATTATTCTAATGATAGATTTTCCGGAGAATAGATTTTTTAAATTTCTTTTTTCTTGGATTTTCTGAAGAATCAATTTTCTTTAAATGCAGATTTTTTAGAAAAATTTCCGGTTCGATGGAAGAATTAATTTTTTTGAAAAGTCGATTTTTTCGAAAAAATTGTTTTTTGAAGAATCGATTTTTTTATGAAACAAATTTTCCTGGAATCGACTTTTCGTTGAATCTATATTTATAAATAATCTAGTTTTTTAAAAGAATCGATATGAAAGAACTGTTCGTTTTCTTTTCGAATCGTCGATTCTTTGAATTATTGTTTTTTTCAAAAATCGGATAATGAACGTTACATTGGAAACGAGCCATTCAATCATTTTGATGCGACGAATTGATTTGATAATAAATGCTCAAAAAGCGATGAAAAATACGTATTACCTATGCTTAATGTGTGCTTTACTTTAACTGAATTTGTCAATAAAACTAACTGAAAATTGTGCTTCTAACCTTTCAGGTTTTCGTATGTTTTATTTAAACTAAGGTTTTTACACAAAATTGCACCACCTTTTATTAAAGTGTCATTCATCCCATAAGACATACATTGCGTCGAATCATGCGACGAAAAATAATCGTCGCGTCTCCTTTGAAAAAGTACGGAAATATTTTGAATAATCTACTATTCTTGAACAATTGATTTAAAAAAAAAAACAATTTTTGTTGAAAAGATTTTTTGGAGAATTGATTCTTTCGAAGAATTTTTTTTTCTGCAGAATGGATATTTAGAAGATTTTTCAAAGATGAATCAATTTTTAAAGCTATTTTTTCGAAAAGTCTTTTTTTATAGGAATAAATTTATGGACGAGTCGTTTTTTCCAACAAATCGATGTTTAAAAAAACAATTATAAAAAATGATATATCTGAATAATCGATTTTCCTGAAAAATCGATTTTTTTTTTCGAAAAATCAGTTTTTTTCCCGGAATAGATCAATCAATGTTTTTGAAAAATCGATTTCTTTTCTGTAAAATCGATTTTTCCTAAGATAAGATTTTTTCGAACAATCGATTGGTTTTTTTCGAGGAATTGGTTTTTTATAAGAAGAAATCAATATTTTTGAGAACGATTTTTTGAAATATTCCTTTGTGAATTATTTTTCGAAAACTTGGATCGAGGAATCGATTATTTCGAAAAATCCATTGTTTTGAATAGACGATTTTTTCGAGGTAAAATTTTTATTAAGGATCGATTTTTTCGAAAAACTTCGACTTAATAAAAATTTTACCTTTTTTTTTTCGAAGAATCGACTTCATGAAAAGCATTTGCTTGTTTTTTTTTCAAAAAATCGATTCATTGAAGTATTAATTTTTTTTGAAGCAATGATATTTAAAAAAATCGATTTTTTTTTCAAGAGTTTTTTCGAGGAATTGAATGTTTCTAAAAATCAATTATTCCGAAGAATCGATTTTTGCGAAGAATCGATAATTCCGAAAAATGAATTTATTTGGAGAACAGGCTTTTGCTAAGAGTCGATTTCGTTGAAAGATTGATTCATTTTTCAATTGTTTTATAATTTGCTTTTTTCAATTTGGTTTTGCGAAAGAAAGCAAAAATTTGGAGATTCGGTTTTTTGATCAATCTATTTTTTAAGGAATCAGTTAGTTTCTTTTGCAGAATTTTTCCAAAGATAAGATTTTTTCGATCAAGCATTTTTTTCGGGAATTGGAGTTTTTGAAGAATTGTTTTGTTTGAAGAATGGATAAAAAATCCAAGTTCGAATAATTTTTTTTGAAAAATCGGTTTTTTTAAATATTTGAATTTTTTGAGGAATCCATTTTTTGGTGAAGAATCAAGTTTTTCTACGTCATTTTTTCTCAAAAATCGGTTGTTTCAAAAAATAGATTTTCTTGAAAAATCTATTCGAAAATTTGAATTTTGCAGAAGAGTCAATTCAATTATTTTGAATAATCGAACATTTGGTAGATCGATTCAATCAATCAATTTTTTTTGAAGAATCGATTTCATCGATTTTTACGAAGAATAGATTTTTTTTAAGAATTGAGTTTTTTATAGAAGCCATTTTTACGAAAGCAATTTGAATCGAAAGATAGATTTTTTCGGAGAATCGATTTTTTAAGAATCAGTTTTTCTCAAAAATCGTTCTTTTGGAATTTTTTGGAAGAATCGTCCGTCGTCTTCTTCTGCATCTGGTCGCATTTAGGTGCTGTCTCTTCCGGTTTCGTCTGGTTGACATTTTCATTTCGTCAAGTAGAATCAGAAAATATTATATTTCCACTCGCCAGTAACTCGTTTTGCCTTAGGCAGATATAACTGGATGCGTATGGTGCTACTTCAGGTTCGAGTGATTCTATAATTCTTGGATAAGCTTTAGGATTCAACTCGGTTACCTAAAATTAAAAATCTTCGCGATCTTTAGTTGATTCTCCGTATTAACAAATCATGTTTGCATCGGGTTTCTCAAATTATCAAATTTCAAACCCGGGTTTGAAAATTTTGAAATTCTCGGGTTCGAGTTTTACAAAAAATTTATTCTCGGGTTCGGGTCGGGTTCAGGTTCTCCAAATTTTAAAATTCCGGGCTCGGGCCGGTTTCGAGTTCAAAAAATTGAAGCTCGACCATCTCTAGTACAAACGCCTTAAACCGGACTAAACTCAGGCTTAAAACTAAAAATAATACCGTGTGGCTACTAGGTAGGAGCTTACCGCTATCAGTGTACCATAATTATTATTGCAAAAATTCATTTGACCCGTAATACTTATTTATGCGCAACCTTAATAAGTAGTGAATTTAATTTGCAATATATTTAAATATCCAAAAAAAAGGAATTCAAGGAACAGTTTAAAAACAATATGAAACTTCAATACAAAATAAATTTGCGTCACCCTAATGGGCAATAAAAGTTTTTTCTAATAAATAATACATAATGCGAATTTCGGAACAGTTGGCATCAAGACACGAAGGCGATCGGTCGCATTGCGCGCTAGCAGTTTTCGTTTAGTACGAATTATAAGTTGAAGTTGAGTTGATTAAGGTTTAAGAAGAATAGCCTAGATTGGTGATTAAGCGGTGATAGGAGTATCATTGGATACCAATAGAATAGATATAGATAGTGGAAGAAAGCAAATGATGAAAAAATCATATTGGTCAGGAGGCGAAGCGCCGGACCCGACAGCGAAATGAAAATGGTGGTCGAATGAGAGTGTCGATAGGAGAGAGTGCAAAACGAGAGAGTGGACGGTCTGCCATAAAGAGGGGAAGGGGTGAATGAACTGTCTTGTTGCGACAGACAAGCGAAGAGCGTGATTGTATTAGTGCCGGTTGATGATCGGAGCTGGAAAGAAGTTCGTGCTTATGGTTTGCGTTGTCGAATGAACGACAGCCAGCTGGATAGGAGCAAAGAGAGAAGCAAAAATTAACAGCAGCATATAGAGAGAACCTCAGAGTGGCAAGTGTACGGTGGTGGAAAAAAAAGTTAACAGCCTTGTGCAGCTGCGTGTATTGATATAGGCTGATCGAAACGGTAAAAATGAAACAGCCTTTTGGCTGTATTAGTGCTAATCTATGAGTGGTGTGTGGTTGATTACGAGGCGGTATGAATGGCAGCAATATGAACTAAATAGAGAGAGAGAAGGAAAAAATGGCAGCAGCATAAGTGTGGAGCAATGCAATGGGTAAGGTATGGTGATAGGAAAAAAAAACTGACAGCATTGAGATGCACAGAGTAGTGGAAGCTGTTGACACGAAAAAAAAGGAACAGGCAGCTGGCTGTATTGGTGACAGTTTATGAGTGAAGTAGAAATGCATTGTGGGTGGCTAGGTATAGGAAGTGAAAAAAACAATTGCAATGAGGTGGAAAGGTGGTGCGTGAGAGAAAAGAGTGGAAAAGTGTGACTGGAAAATATTTAGGAAAATATTTTATAACGATCTCGAATTGATGAAGAAGAAATGGGGATAAATGGAATAAAAGAGAGTTGTCGAGTACATATTAAGGCGATTGACAATTGCAGCAACTAGTAAGGCAACTAAGGTAAGGTTAGCATTAAGTTTCGAAACTAATTATAAACTAAGATATCAAAGACGGAAAAAATGGATAGCATAAAGGCGAAAATGAATGATTGTCAAACTGTAGCGATGCAATCAATGGACAAGTTTTCGTTTATGGATGCAATGATACATCAATTAAAGACAATAAACACAGAATTTAATAAAGCTAATTTAAATGTAAATGAATTTTGTTGCTTGATGGGAGATTTTATAGAACGAAATTTAGATCTTTTTTCAAATATTTGGGGAGAAGAACTCACAGACAATGTACATAAAATTTACTCGAGACAAAATGGAATGGAGGTTCAAATAGCTCAAGTAGTTACTGAGTTATTTCGGGTCAAAATTATGTTTTTCCAACAGGATGGTGGGTTGGAAATTTTGCACCCACAATTTTGTAGTAAGACGGACAGATTATTGACGATAAAAATTCTGATTACAAATACGGATGGTAAAGATAAATTTTATAGCATGGTGAGTATGGAGGAAAGCAACGAGGAAAATGTAAAAGAGCAAGAATGGGCAGTAGAGAAAGAAACGACAGGCTCAGTATACAAAGTAAAGGAGTACGGAACGCAAAGGATACTGCAAGTCAAAAGGATATTAGGAGATGGAAACTGTTTAATTAGAGCGGTAATGGATCAAATCAATAAACACAAGGGAGAATACAGATGCGATATGGAAGATATTTTGAAATTCCGGGCTATGATAGCAAATTATATGCTGAGAAATAAAGAAAGATTTGAAATGTACCTAACAGAAAGTTTGCAGGAAGGAGGATTCTTGAACTTCATTGAGCATATCAAACAAGCGGGAATTCATCTTGGACATGAAAGCATGGTAGCTGTTTCGGAAATATTGGATAAACAACTCATTTTGTACCAAACAGATAATCCAACTTTGGCGATAGGCGAGGAGAAGGGCAGGGAAGAAGATATCATGCGAATTTTGTATACAGGAGAAGGGGCTAATAAAAATCACTTCGACAGTATAATTGGCATAGAAGAAGAAAGTGCTAGAGATGAGCGAAATCGTAAGAGAATAAATAAGGACAATAGAACAAACGAAAAGGGAATTGGAAAGGAGTTCGAAGAGGAAACACTAAACATGGATACACAGGGAAACGGCAGTGAAATCAACCAGGGCAAAATTACAGAAAAAACGATGGAGTCAAATAATAGCGAAGAAGGAAATGGAAGACTGATATTGATAGCATCACTAAATATAAGAGGATGTGCAAAACTGAAGAAGCGTCAAGAGATCGATAATATACTAATCTCCTATAATGTAGACATAGCGGCATTGCAGGAAGTAAATGTTAAAGCCGAAGCGATTTCAACAAAGAACTATGAATGGATGATAGGAGCAAAGGGGCAAAATAAATCTAGAGGACTAGCGATATTGATAAGAAAGGGATCATGTATCGAAATGAAGGAATGGAAAGAGATTTCAGGGTATATCAGTAAGTCTGTTCGTAAATGGGAAAAAAATATTCTGATAAATGTTCACGGTCCAAATAAGAAAGGATATTTATTTTACTCAAAACTAGGAAAGATAATTGATCAAGCAAATATTAGACCTAATCTCATACTAGTAGGTGATTGGAATGCACAGATAGGGAGAGATTTTGTTACAGCTGAAGATAGTGAGACTGTAGGCACAAAGTTGGGATGTGAAGCGAATAACGAGAACGGAGAGGAATTTAAAATGTTTTTGACGATGCATAAATTAAAGAATATATCTTCAGAGATAGGAATAAACACAGAAATAACATGGAAAAGTGGTAAAAGAGAAAGTCAAATTGATCATATAGTAAAACCAAGAGAAAGCAGCATTAAAATAAGATTTATCAAAGGATATTGGACTAGGTTAGAGACGGACCACAAAATGATAGTAATGGGAATAAGAGCAATCGAGAGATATAATGAACAAAAGAGTAAGAAGAAGATCCAGCTAGATGCGTCAGCACTGAAATACGATAGCATAAAGGAAAAATATCATACAGCATTAAAGAAATATAATGAAAACATGGAAAAAGGGACCA
Organism: Topomyia yanbarensis; assembly: GCF_030247195.1. Classification (NCBI taxonomy): domain Eukaryota; kingdom Metazoa; phylum Arthropoda; class Insecta; order Diptera; family Culicidae; genus Topomyia; species Topomyia yanbarensis. The sequence goes on along the minus strand of NW_026683847.1, from coordinate 96,322 downwards.
GTGTTAATGTTGATTTCAACACAATAACAGCGAAAATGAAAAAAGCAGCAAATGAGGTTCTAAAATCAGCAAGAGCACCACTAACACCCACAAGGAAAAACGCGCTGAATAGGCTGAGGAGAGCTGTAAATTTAGCAAAAAAACATCCACATATACTGCCATATAGGTGGAAATTGAGAGACAAGAGGATGGAATTTGAAACTGCAGTAAGAAGTCACAATGAAAGGAAAATAAAAAAAATTTACAAAGAGCTTAACGATTTTGATGTAACAGTAAGAATTAGAAAATCCTACCAGTTTTTAAAGGGGTTCATGAATAGAACGAGATACAGGAAAAATCACATACCTATGAGTCATTGGAATGAAGCGGTGAAAGATAGTCAAGGACCTGAGATCAAGTTGATGGAAGAACAGGATACGTGTCCGATGACGGAACCACCAAAAGAGGAAGATATGTTACGTATTATGCAACAGCAATGTAACGGGAAATCAGCAGGAGCAGACGGTATAAGAATGGAGCATCTAAAATACGCAGACGAAGAGACACAGAAAGAAATGGCGGAGGTCTGGAGAAGAGTTTGGATTGAGAATGAACTGCCAGAAGAAATGAAGAAAACTATTCAAGTTCCAATACCTAAGAAACCCTCGGCAAAAGCAGTACAGGATTACAGAAGGATTAGCTTGTGTAATAGTGGATATAAACCATATGCTAAATGGTTAAAGAATCGACTGAGAGACTTTACAGGAGATCCTGACATTAACCAAGCAGCTTTTACAGAAGGAAGGTCAACCGATGATCACATGTTTGTAACGAGAAGGATATTGGAGGAATACTGGAATGCTGGGAGATCGGTAATTGTAGCAGCACTGGACATAAGTAAAGCTTTTGACAATGTTAGCTTGCTAGAGCTAAGGAATATTTTGGCTAAGCTAGATGTACCCTCGCATCTAATCGATAGAGTATTGCAGTGTATCAGAAAAGAAAAAACAAGAGTGCGATGGCAAAGTCAGTATACTGCAGAATGTGAAAGAGGAAAAGGAGTCAAGCAAGGATGCCCACTTTCACCTTTTCTTTTTAACATTGTTATGCAGGATGTGTTGAGAAAAGTCAAGGAACAGATACCAGAACTGAACATGATGGATAAAGGGTCCTTGAAACTACCATTGATTTTGGTTTTTGCGGACGACATTTTAATAATAACTAAAGACAAGAATGAATTAGAGAAAATTCTAAGAGCGATGGAGACACGTCTAAGCGAAGTGGGATTGGAAATAAACAACAACAAGAGCCAAATACTGATGCGACTTCCAAATTCAACAATAACAACACCAGAAACAGTAGTACTAAACGGAAGAATATATGAAGTTAAAACATCCTTGAGATATCTTGGGACATGGTTGACCGACACACTAAATAGGCCTGCGACGACTAAACAAAGATGCGTGAATGCAGCGAAAGTATCCAAAACAGTGATAGAATTCTGCAAGAAATTTAAACCTTCGTGGGAAATCGGAAAACTTATATATAATTCAGTAATAGCACCATCCATTCTGTACGGAACTAAAACAGCGACATTGACCAAAAGAAGCAGAATACAGTTAGGAAGGTATGAGAAACAAATATTAAAGGATATTTGGAACCATTGCAGGAAAACGGACGGTCGAAAATTCAATGTGCGACAAGAACTAAAAGGAAAAACTGTAAATCGTAGAGTACGAGTCAACAGGATAAGTTATTTCGGACACATTCAAAGAAGAACAGAAGGACACCCAATAAAAATGCGATGAAACTGAAATTCAATCACAAAAAGGAGGAGAGGACAGTACGGAAGAATAATAGTAAGATAACTAACAGACCATTATTATAAAAAGCGGCAATTACGTAAATAGGGAGTTGGCAATTGTCAATCGTCCATTAAAGAGGAATGTCAAACTAGAATGAATGAGTTAAAGACCTAAAGGGTCAGAAAAATTATAGAAAAGTTTCAAAATCCACCAGGTGGATCGAATTATTAAAAAGTAGTAATGTCACAATATTAAGAAGAGCAGGTTACTAAAAATTTAGTAAATTAGGAATAGAGAAAAATCTTAATCAACTGCATAGCAACCAACACACAGGTAACGAGAAATGCCGATAAAGTCTTGATGTCGGCCAAACTAAATTATAACAATCCTCGGCCACCTGAAGGTAATGAACTAAGTAGCATATTTTCAAATACTATAAAAACGATAACGATGGCCGATGGTTGATAAAATAATTAAATAAAAAAAAATTAAAAGATATTAAAAAATAAATAAATATATAAAAATAATGAATGAGAAAAGGGCCAATATAAACAGGGAAACATATTTGAATAAAAACTAAGTAACTAATTTCTTATCCATTTATAAAAAAAAAAAATTAACCAACATAACGATTATAATAATGTTAATAATAATAATAATAATAATAATAATAATAATAATAATAATAATAATAATAATAATAATAATAATAATAATAATAATAATAATAATAATAATAATAATAATAATAATAATAATAATAATAATAATAATAATAATAATAATAATAATATTAATACGAAGAAAGAACGAAAATGATAGTAACGAGAAAGTAGTTAAACATTGAATGATTACTGTGCGGCATAAAATAAAAGTAGAATTTAAATTGAAGTTAGCCAGTAATATCAGCAGACTCGATTGACAATTCGATAATACAACTTAGAAAAATACTTTTTTTTTGAAACATTATTGATACATTTTTTTTTTGAAACATGATTTTCGGTAGTAGATTAACACAAAAAAATTGAAGTGAGGGAGGTAGGGAGGACGTTACTCTCGTTACTATCATTTTAATACATTAGAATAAATCATGGTCGAGTGGTACACAATTACGAGATCTGAAAAATACATGGAAATCGGGTTGGTACATGGGAGTGATTGGGCTACGATGACAAGCATGATGGATGGAAGCAGCTCTGGAATAAGATAGTACATATTCTATATTCGAAATACTCCATAATAATTTCAAAGTCGGAATTAATACACTGAAATTGTAGAATGTAAATACGATAAATAAGAGGTGAATCTTAACATTACTAGACTTTATTACATAAATTGCTATTAGCGTCCTTTCAATGTTTTACTCATATTACAACAAATTTTGAAATCTCCTTTCCGGTATGCTTGTAATGATATCTATTAACATACTATATGATTATTATTAAAGAATTGAATTATTCAATTATTTATTTTTTTTTTCTTCTTTCACTAATTATATATTTATTTCGTTAATTATTCATTTATCGATTATTTAGTTAATTATTGGCTTAACCCAATAAGATAATGAAGAGGGTGCATCAGGACATCATAAAAGTAACTAAAGTGTGAATTATCTATTCGAGTATGACCGTATTGAAATCTGTGAATTATTCATATAACAATTAGGTGATTATTCATGTATTTAATTATTTAATTATTCATTTATTGAATCATTTATTTATCTAGCTATTTATCACTTATTTATTTTTTAAGCTTTCTATGTATTTTTTATTTATTCATATAATTATCTATTTTTTTATTCACATATTTATTTATCTATTTGATGATCTGTTAGTTTATTATATTATTTACTTATTTAATAGTTGATATAATACACCTATGTAATATTAGAATATTGATATCATATGAATATCATTTACAGGATGAGGAGGGTACATGAGGACATCATAAAAGCAAATAAACTCCGAACTCCATATTCCTGTATGCCCGTTGTGAAATCTTGACAATCCGTTGATTATTTATTTATGTAATCATTTAATTTTTTATTTATTCAGACATTTATTTATTTAACTATGTATGTATTTACTTTTTAATCCACCTATGGATTTTTTTCGTTATTATTCATGTATTTATTTATTTATTCACATAATTATTTAATTATCTAATTATTTATTAGTTTACTATAGGGTAAGGTGGGGAAAATCCGACCGTGGTTCATAATTATAAACGAAAGACACAAAAACGTGATGAATATAGTATTTGTCGAGTAATTGCTTCGATGCAAATGGGAATATCTTTACGTGCTGCTGCTCATGATTTTGACATGAAAAAATTGACACTGAATTCCATTCTCTTCATGCTAACATTCAAGAACATAACATTCATTGGTTTATGATTGAAAAATCATAAAATTTGGATAATATCTGTACTAAATCAACCAAAAATGTAGGCGGGCGAGTTTACCCCACCATTTTTGAAAACAGCAAAAATGAACGTTTTCGTAAAACGCTTGAATCCCAAAGTTTCCCTGGATGCAAATAAAAAGTTATACATAGAAAGTTGCTTAGAAGTCTAACCTTTAATTTGCTATATAAAACGACTTGATCCGATGTAAAATGAACATTTTACAGCAAAACCATTTATTAGTTCGGATTTGCCCCACCTTACCCTACTATTTAATCATATAATAGTATATTTAATCTATCCATACAATATTATAATATTGACATCATATGTGTATCGTTTGCAGGGTGAGGAGGGTACATCAGGACATCAGAACAGCAACTAAATTCCGAATTCCTTATTCCTGTAAGACATCTAGAATTCTGTTAATTATCCTTATAACAATTCGTTGATTATTTAATTAATTATTGAATAATTAAATAATTAATTCAACTATTTATTCATTTTTTTTTCTTTTTTATTATTTCTTTTTTTCATTTACTTATTTATTTATTGATTCATATAATTATTAATTGTTTAATGATTACTTATTATTTATTGAACTGTTTATTTAATTTATCCATACAATATTATAATATTGGTATTATATATATGTATATCATTTACGGGACGAGGAGGGTGCATCAGGACATCATTGAAGTTACAACTGGACAATGAAGTGGCAGCCAATCGGAGTCAAGGAGGAAAGGTGGTTGTCGCACGCGACGGCCACAGTTCTCTCCAACAGTTGTAAACAATTTGACGCGTCCTTCTTCAAACAAACCATCCCGTGGAAAGCTTGACAAGTATCGCGAATTTCGTTATTCAATCTGTTGGATCATATTGTTGGAAGGAGACTCTTTGATCCCCGCGGATACTGAGTAGGTGTAATTGCCTACGGGTCCGCCACCCCCCTTTTGGCCCTTTATACAGCGGTATGCTGAACGCAGAATGGTAACGAAATTTGAGAGTACTGTAAAGTGGAGCCGCATGCAAAGCAAGGCTCAAGCTAGGATGGTGGCTACCTACATACATACATACATAATAATACATAATGCGAATTTCGGAAAATTATCTTTTTTGTATTAATCTGACTGGGCAAATAAGCAACTTGAACTCTGGATAGCCGACTATGAGGAGCATTGCTTATATTTCTATCACGCGGCGAATTTTTCGTAGTTTCTATCTAACCTTATTTTTCACATTCTAATATGTTCGTAATAAGGGGGGGTACTTTTGCTAATACTGAACCGCAAGAATAACAAAAAACAAGAATAGAAACCGTGTTACTTCTATAGTAGACGAATGTGCGGAAGGAATGACGAGTAATTATTTCCGTGCGCGATTGAATAATTGTAATGTCAACTACTGTTTATGATAAGTATTAGTGATATTAAAAACATGAAATATTTGACAGTAATACAGCTTCAACACTCACTCACAACAAGACACTCTTCACAATACCTATGTGCACAAATAAATTAGAGCAGCTCCAATGCTTTGGCTAAAATCCGGGTCGAGTCGAATTTTGAGATCATACGATTTCAACGCCAACTTTGTTCTTCTACTGCTTCATATGAACGGAAGCAGGACATTGGTACTGAATTGAACAAAATCCATATTAATTGCAGGCCGAGTGATTAATGGAAAAGTGTCGCATCTTAGCCAATGAAATGAATAAGAAAAACCTATTTTAATCCACCTAGCGGTGCAATTGTGCCTTTCTCAATCATGAATCACGAGAATGTGTGCGTTGTTTATATTCATTAAAAGAGTTCGAGTTCTAAAATTTTGAAAAAAAAACAGCCACGGTAATATTGAACTGAAAAAAGGTGCGAAATCGGCAAAGTCCCAAAAAGTCGATTTTTACAAAAAAAATTTTTTTTCGAGATAACATAAAATCTCGACGTTTCATGCATTTTAAAGATGTTTGGCATCAAAAATACGAATTCGATTTCTGAAATTTCATGGGGTCCCCCCTTTGAAAAAAAAATTGAGTTCTGGCTTATATGGGAATTTCATATGTGACCGGACGATTTAGTCTATATTTCCGGACCCATATAAGCGATCCGTACGAAATTTTATAGACATCTATGGGGATATTATAGCTATCATTTGGGACTAAGTTTGTGAAAATTGGCCCAACCATTTCCGGGAAACTGATGTGAGTTCGTAAATTTTGAAAGATGGCCGCTTTTCCCGGGCACTTCCGGAACCGTCCATGGTGGTCAATGTAGTCAACGAAAGTTTGGTTGGCCGTCGGTGACCTAGAACAGCAAATTTAAGTTGTTTGAGAGACATTTTAGCGAAATTTTTACCTTTTTTGCTTTCATCGGAGTATCGGTTTGAATCACAATTTGCTATGTGATCGCACGCCACAACCTGTAACTCCGGAACCGGAAGTCGGATCGGGATGAAATTAAATAGCCATTTACGGGGACGCAATACCTTTCATTTGAGGCCAAGTTTAGTCGAATCGGTCTAGCCATCTCCGAGAAACCGATGTGACTGTTATTCTGAATTTAGATACTTCCGCCGGGGCTTCCGGAACCGAGGATGGTGGCCAATGTGGCCAAATAGACTTTGAATGGATGTTAGTGACCTAATACTACAAATCGAAGCAGTTGTGGTCATATTTTGGAAAATGTTTCACCTTTATACATTCATTGCAGAATTTATTAAAATCGACATTTTCTGCGTGTTCGTACTTATAACCCTGTAATTCCGGAACCGGAAGTCGGATCCATTAGAAATTCAATAGCAGCCTATGGGAACGTTGCACCTTTCATTTGAGACTAAGTTTGTCAAAATCGGTTCATCCATCTCTGAGAAAAATGAGTGACATTTTTGGTCACATACACACACACATACACACACACATACATACATACACACATACATACACACACAGACATTTGCCGAACTCGACGAACTGAATCGAATGGTATATGTCACTCGGCCCTCCGGGCCTCCGTTAAAAAGTCGGTTTTCAGAGCAATTGCAATACCTTTCTGTTGAGAAAGGCAAAAATCTACCCTCTATGTGAAATTAACTTATTTCTCGATTGAGTGTGTAATGAATAATTTATCTATTCGGTTAATCTGTATGTTTTGCATCTTTCCACCCGGCACATTCGCAATTACTTAGGCAAATGAAAAATGCTTGAATAAATCATGCATCAATCCAAAGCTAATACTATAAATTCTCCGTGCTTCAAACTGAAATGGTATCAGACTGTCCCCACCATGGTCGCATTCGTTCCAACACTAGTGTTGTTCCTTCAAACGACACCAATCCAAGCGGATACCGTTCGCTTCGTGGAAGATGTATTACGAGCTGAGCGCATCCTTTTTCCCGACAGAACCCAGACGCTGATACTCCACAACCCATTGCTAGGTCCCATTTTGGATGCTTTACTGCACTCCTTTCTGTCGCTTTCCGGAGATCCAATCATTTCCCTAAATCAGCCAGGCTACGTGGAAGAATATGCTGCCTACGAATCGTGCAATATCTTGTTCATCGATCGAATGGACTGGGATGTTCAATATATGCTGGATGATATCACGTACAGTCGGAAGCTGATAATCACAACGAACGACTCATTCTCGGACATTTTTGAGACGCTTGGAACTCGTCGGAACTTCAACGCGGTTTACATGATCTACGGAGATGAAGCTTGTCCATTCTATCACTACGACAAATTCCGGAACAGGTTGAACTGCTGCCACGAACTAGACGACGATCCGATGGGTGTGGCCGCGCGGGACGTAGCTGGAAAAGAAATTGGTCTATTCTCGGCATCATCAATAGATGTGCTAGCTATGAATCTGTTCGCAGAGAAGATAAATTCTACCGTTGTCAGTTCCGAGGGTGAAGAACTGCTGAGATTCTTCTATGTACAAGCATCGATTTCGCCATACAACATTGTTTATCAACATCGAACGGGTGAACTTCGCTTCATGGTTCCACGGTTAAATAGGTTAAAACCGATGGTCCTGGTACTGATCGATCCGTTTGATCATGGGACCTGGATCAGTTACGCAGCTGTGTTCTTGATAACCGCTTTACTACGAACGTATCTTTCCAGGAAACGGTCCATCAAAAGTTTATTGATCAACATCGCGATTGTTGTCGGAAGCGTCCTTTCAGGGAAATCGATCACATATTTTCGTGAACTTGACCGTTTCGTTGTAGGACTACTGTTGATTCTGAGCGTCGTTCTGCTTAGCGCTTATCAATCGATGGTGATATCTTTTCTACAAAATGCACGATTTTATCCGGAGTTGAACACGATGGCAGAACTGAATGAGTCCTGTTTTTGGCCGTGCATAGATGATGTGATTCCGTACTACATGGAGTATGATAACGAATGTCAATCTTTGCCACACACTTCCTACGAGGAACTGGTAGAACTCGTACTGTCCGGGGATTTTCCACTGTGCTTCATGATTGATGAGAATGAGAAATCACTGGAACTGACTCAACTGATGCTAGCTACGAGCCGCTATCGATGGTCGGAAGCTTTTGTACATCGGTATCCACTGTTCGCCTGCTACGATGGTGATCCGATAGTTGCAGAGCAGGTTGACTTTTTCGTTGGTGCGTTTTTTGGCGAGGGGGCTTTGTTTAGATTTTGGGAAACAGATCGCACGCGTGATGATCGCCGTTTGGAAGTGTTGCCAAAACCGATTGGATTGGAGCATTTTTCGTTGGTGTGGAAGATTGCTCTGGTGGGGTTTGTTATCAGTTTTCTGGTGTTTTTGGTAGAGCTAACATTTGAACCAGCGAATGGTGTGATCATTGAGGCGTATAATAGAATAAAATCCTTCATGAAGTGACCGTTTTCAAGTTTTTTTTTTATTTCAATTATAGAGGTTTTAACCTTAAGGTCATTCGCCTCTTCGGGTTAGAAAAATCTCTTAGGAAAAATTTCTAACCCTATGTGCGGGGTCGGGACTCGAACCCAGGTGCGCTGCGTACACGTTTTCAAGTTAAATCGGCCAAAGAAGTTTTGTTTTGATTGAATAGAAAGAAAGCATTTCATACGTACGCTAAAGTTTTATTCGGTAGGGGAAATAAATCTAATTAAATTTTGACAGACGCTGTTTCTAAAACATCACATATAACTTCTATGATCGCGGTAGGCGAAGATGTCTCTAACAGGAAAATTGATTGGTCTTCATCAGACATGTAATGAATCTACTAATTGGGATCTGGCTTCATGATAATCAGTACACGTCCAAACAACATGCTCAATGCTGTGGTAACCCTCTATACAAGGACATTTATTACTCTCTGTGATCCTAATACGACGGAGACGCGTATCTAAAGCATAATGATTGGACATGAGCCTAGGATGAGGTTACGACTTACATCCAATCCTTTGAATCATGCCTACGTTGATCTGGTAGGGACAATTGAGTGTAGCCACCGTCCCAGATCTCCTTCATCCTCTAAGGTTTGCCAACAGGTAGCGTCCTCTGACAAGAAACGCTGAAGATTTCATTATCAGCTTTCTCATTGTCCGATATAGAATAGTAGGCGGAGAGCCACAGTAAGGTAAATTCACAACATTTTCTTGTTAGCTTACTCGGGTATTCCCGTACCTTCCTTATCGTGATTATTAACCCTTGTTGAGCGTAGAGCTGCAATTGTACTGAGACTACCACGCAAGGAGTGTTTAGAGACTGAAATACAAATAATATTTTCGTTTTTGGGAGCTTACGTCAATCTGGCGCTATCTAAGTCCTGTCACTAAGTTAGTGTCGGATTCTGATGAGACGAAGTCGTAACGCTAATTCCATAACTAATATAACGATACTGTATTCGTTTCAATTTGATAATGATAGCGTTGTTCGATACAATCTTATCAACATCCCCGCAAGATTAAGTTATTGTTCGAAGAAAATTTAATCTTTGTCGGTTGCTTCCTTGAAAAAACAACCAGCTCTGTTTTTTTCGTTGAGAAATCGATGCCCACCTTCAAAGGCAAAATAGATAAATTACCTAAGCAATCTTGCAACGGTTGTTATACATTTATAGCTTTTGGACCAGTAGCTTTCACCGTCATCTGCAAGTTGTCTTAGAGTGCATGGACTGACAAATCAATTATCAAAGTCATTCACGTAAAAATTGTAGAGAAGGGGGCCTAAACAGTAGCCTTATGTAACACTCCGAATGTTGCCAAATCACCATATGAAATATGCCTGTGCTTTACTCACAATATTCCAACAATTTCCTGATGCAGTAAAGCATTGCAAGCGGACGATACGAGTTATGATCGGAGGCTGGTTTTCCCGGTTTTGGAATGGTGATAACTTTCCTTTGACTCCAGTCGCGCGGAACAATGCTCTGCTTAAGAAACGTGTTGAATAAATTCAACAAACATCTTTTTGCAAGGTTGGGCAAATTCTTCACCACGTTGAATTTAATTCTGTCTGAACCCGGACAATTATTGTTACATGAGAGCTGTACAATTGAAAATGCCATCATTTCCAAGGGTGAATTTATAGAATCGCTAATTGTGGGAGCAGTTTCGATTGATTCGTCGCGCTTCGATTCCTCATTCTTCTGGCAGTGTTCCAACGACTACTCATTGATGTTTCTCTTGACAAACCATCACCGAAGCGTGTCTCCAATGTATAGACTTGTTGGCACGACGTAGATTGTCAAAAAAGCGCAAATTTTCTAAAGCTCTTACGTGTATCCCATTTTCGTTTCAAAAATTCTTTGTGAGCAATTTGGTTAGCTTCATACGTATCGGGGTACTCTTTGTCCCACCATGGACTAGGAGACCGTTCATTTATTGTCATGCCAGGATTACGTTTCGTTTGGGCTTGTTCTACCGCATCAATATTTGAACCCTCTAGGAATTTATATTCTTCGGTAAGGAGTAACTCTAAGTAAGTGGAAATTAATGCCTCGTATTTTTTTCAATCAATATTTCGTCTTAAGTCATACATTAATCGAATTCGTGAGGCCCAATTCATTGTTAATTGAAACCACTTCCACAAATCACCGGCCTGATCAGAAATTTTAAGGCGAATTTCGACAGTCTCTTCTCTCGAACCTTCTCTGGAACTAGAAACTTGGATTTTACACTGCTATATTCCTGCCTACGGAGTTCGTCTTTAGCGAACGCTTTCGTCCTTTAACACGATTTCAAGAGAAACTGAGAACAAACATTCGTGCGACAGGCTGCATTGAGCCGGAGTCCCAAGGTTTTCAGGTTCGAATCCTACTTCTAAGAGGAATTTTTTTCACATAATTGCCTTCGTTTATCTCACTATTTCGAACTGTGGAATTTAGTGCTCCGCACTTTTTCCAAACAATATTTCATGTCACTTCATAAGGAATATTGTATAAATCTCACTGTTAATTGAAACCACTTCTGCAAATGGCCTGCCGGATCAGAAATTTTTGGACAAATTTCGACAGTCTCTTCTGTCGAACCTGCTAGCGAACAATTAACTTGGATTTTAGGCTTCTATATCCCTGTCTATGGACTAGTAATTACGTATGTTTTCGTACTTCTATAGGTCAGATTTCAGACGTTTTGACAGCGAGTTGTTTCGAGTTCATGTGCCAGTGATGAATACGAACAGTATTAAAAGAGTCGTGCTAATTGGAATACGAGAAAAGAACATTGATCCTGTACATCCACATCAAAAACCCGACGTGATCAACTCGAAAAATCGCTGAAAAGTTTAAAATTACCACCATATCTACCGTTGGACATTTTCTCAAGCGAATCCGTGATCGCAAGAGTTAAGTCGTGAAAGTTCAAAGCATAAACTGTGCTCGAGCTTTGGATCAGCAGATGAAATCGGAACATTTAACTGAATGAAGTTATATGGAAAACATCCCCCTAGAAGCAGGATTCGAACCTGCAACCCTTGAGACTCCGATCGATATGCTATCCATGGGCTATGATGACGCCACAGGAAGAACACATGATAATGGCGACAGTGACCATACCATTGCCTCCAAAGAAAGGACACACGCAACCGCAGCTGCCAACCAACATATTTGATCTATTTGATTTCCCCGTTAGATACTAAGGCCGGTATTTTTGTTATCGTCTGATGGCTGATTTTAGTTCATTACCCACCGAACTTCGGTGGGTGACAGCGCTAATAAAGCATGTTGATTTCTTGTCCCTTACCCAGTTAACAGAGGTATGCGGGAGTGAACTCGATGAAATCGGACGCTTTTAAATCTGACCAGGGAAGGTGCACAGCATTACATGCCAAAATTTTAACAACACGATGTCGTTGGAAATGCGACTGAACAATTTTCCTCAAGTATCGTTGGTAACGGATTCCACTTCGCCGCATTTTGACATAAATCCTTTAATGTGTTTTGGTCTAATGCACGGCGCTCAGTTATGTAGGAACACTTCAATTTTATCGTCATTCATATACACAGGATCTTGGTTTTAACGTTGTCATATTCGACGCCATGTTGCACGTTGTTCTTCGCAATAAAGTTTTCTGCCTGGGCTAAACTTTTAAACGTTATCTATACAGAGTTTCTCGCATGGTGTAACTGTATGTATGTCACCTTTTTAAGATTAAAACAGATCACTTTTAATAACAGTTCAACGTCACGTACTGTAGGTTAAAGGCGAAATTGTTTAAAATCAATCGAAATTGTATTTTCCCGCTTTACAGAAACTTTTATTTTCTTTGGCTAGTTAATTTCGCTGCACAGCTGGAGGCGACGATATAAGACTGTTTATGAAGATCGATTATGTTCGCTATCAATACATTATTTTCAGTTCGTTGCAAAAACGCTTGAAATTTCAATATCCATCTGGAAAAGAGATTCATCTTCGCGGACTCTCAGAAACCTTTTTATGGCCCCCCTAGCGGTCCGCAGACCTCAGGTTGAGAATCACTGTGCTAGAGTATCAATTTATGCTGCCTTTTCTTTTTAGAAGATGGAAACGCCTCTTCCACATCTCTACAAATGACACCATTGATATCGTTTTTTTTATAATCTGTCGTCCGTGTAGTTTCGTTGCTTTGCACCCAAAATCTTCTTATCGCGCACTCAAGCGCACTGTTGAACAACAAATTAAAAACAGCATTGTCATTCTGATGCTCAATTTTGATCAATCAGGTCTTATTTCAGCATTATTTGCCACAGCTTGGTTCGATTCACTGAATCGTGCGCCGCCTTGAAATCCACAAACAGATAATGAATCCGGAAGTTATATTTCCGTAATTTATTCATGATTTGTCCTCTGGCCCTTCGCTAATCGTCTTTCTCGGAATTAGATCCGATATTTGCCGATGAAAGAGTCTGCCAATGGGCGCAGTCTGCTAAACCGAACACGGGAGAGTACATCATGGACGACATTAAGAAATAGTGTCAATAGTTGCTATACTCGAGTTTACGGCCCTTGGTTAAGGGTTTCCCTAGTATCAGTTGTAGTGTTATGGCCCTCGTGGAATCACTCCTAAAACTTTGACCGCAGAAAATCACTGAAATTTTTTTTGGAAAAGCTTTCACGGGAAGCTTAGAGAAGCTTTCACGGGAAGCTTGAAAGATCTTCCACGGGAAGCTTGGAAAAACTTTCACGGAAAGCTTGGGAAAGCTTTGAAAAGCTTCCACGGAAAGCTTGGAAAGGTTTCCACGGGAAGTTTGGCTTCCACGGGAGGCTTGGAAAAGCTTCCACGCGAAGCTTGGAAAAGCTTCCACGGGAAGCTTGGAAAGTTTACAACGGGAAGTTTGGAAAAGTTTCAACGGGAAACATGGAAAAGCTTTCACGTGGAGTTCGGAGAAGCTTCCTCGGGAAGCTAGTAAAAGCTAACACGGGAAGCTTGAAAAAGTTTCCACGGGTAGCTTGAAAAGGTTTCACGGAAAGTTAGAAAAAGCTTTCAGGGGAAGCTTGGAAAAGCTTCCACGGGAAGCTTGGAAAAGGCTTCCACGGGAGGCGTGGAGAAGCTCCCACGGGAAGCTTGTGTCTATTTTCATTGAAAAACACCGGGGAAGTGAATTGCACTGATTTTGCACTTTCTAGCAGAAGTGGGAATGAAACACGTCTAGTTGCCTACTCTTCTGCTAGAAAATGCAACACCAGTGCAATCCACCGCCCCGGGGTTTTTCAATAAAAAACCCCATTGGAAAACCTCCCGCGGGAAACTTGGAAAAGCTCCCATGGGAAGCTCAAAAATGCTCCAACGGGAAGCTTGGGAAAGCTCCCACGGAAAGCTTGGAAAAGCTCTCACGGGAAGTTTGGAAATGTTCCCACGGGAAGCTTGTAAAAGCTTCCACGGAAAGCTTGCAAAAGCTTCCACGGAAAGCATAGAAAAGCTTCCGCGGGAAGCTTGGAAATGCCTCAACGCGAAGCTTGGAAAAGCTACCACGGGAAGCTTGGAAAAGCCTGGAAAAGCTTCCACGGAAGCATGGAAAAGCTTCTACGGGAAGCTTGAAGAAGCTTCCACGGGAAGCTTAGAAAAGCTTACACAGGAAGCTTGGAAAAGCTTACAGAGGAAGCTTGGAGAAGCTTCCGCAGGAAGATTCGAAAAACTTCCACCGGAAGCTTGGAAAAGCATCCACGGGAAGCTTGAAAAAGCTTCCACGTGAAACTTGGAAAAACATCTTGGAAAGGCTACCACAGGAAGTTTGGAAAAGTATCAACGGGAAACTTGGAAAGGCTTCCACGGGAAGCTCAGAAAAGCTTCACGTGCAGCTCGGAAAAACTTCCCTAGGAAGATTGGAAAAGCTTCCACGAGAAGCTTGGAAAAGCTTCCACGGGAAGTTTGGAAAAGCTTCCACGGGAAGCTTGGAAAAGCTCTCACGGGAAGTTTGGAAATGTTCCCACGGGAAGCTTGTAAAAGCTTCCACGGAAAGCTTGCAAAAGCTTCCACGGAAAGCATAGAAAAGCTTCCGCGGGAAGCTTGGAAATGCCTCAACGCGAAGCTTGGAAAAGCTACCACGGGAAGCTTGGAAAAGCCTGGAAAAGCTTCCACGGAAGCATGGAAAAGCTTCTACGGGAAGCTTGAAGAAGCTTCCACGGGAAGCTTAGAAAAGCTTACACAGGAAGCTTGGAAAAGCTTACAGAGGAAGCTTGGAGAAGCTTCCGCAGGAAGATTCGAAAAACTTCCACCGGAAGCTTGGAAAAGCATCCACGGGAAGCTTGAAAAAGCTTCCACGTGAAACTTGGAAAAACATCTTGGAAAGGCTACCACAGGAAGTTTGGAAAAGTATCAACGGGAAACTTGGAAAGGCTTCCACGGGAAGCTCAGAAAAGCTTCACGTGCAGCTCGGAAAAACTTCCCTAGGAAGATTGGAAAAGCTTCCACGAGAAGCTTGGAAAAGCTTCCACGGGAAGTTTGGAAAAGCTTCCACGGGAAGCTTGGAAAAGCTTCCACGGGAAGCTTGGAAAAGCTTCCGCGGGAAGCTTGGAAAAGCTTCCACGGGAAGCTTGGAAAAGCTTCCACGGGAAGCTTGGAAAAGCTTTCACGGGAAGCTTGGAAAATTTTCACGGGAAGCTTGGAAAAGCTTCCACGGGAAGCTTGGAAAAGCTTCCACGCGAAGCTTGGAATAGCTTCCACGGGAAGCTTGGAATAGCTTCCACGGAAAGCTTGGAATAGCTTCCACGGAAAGCTTGGAATAGCTTCCACGGGAAGCTTGGAAAAGCTTCCACGAGAAGCTTGGAAAAGCTTCCGCGGGAAGCTTGGAAAAGCTTCCACGGGAAGCTTGGAATAGCTTCCACGGGTAGCTTGGAATAGCTTCTACGGGAAGCTTGGAACAGCTTCCACGGGAAGCTCGGAATAGCTTCCACGGGAAGCTTGGAATAGCTTCCACGGCAAGCTCGGAATAGCTTCCACAGGAAGCTTGGAATAGCTTCCACGGGAAGCTTGGAATAACTTCCACGGGAAGCTTGGAATAGCTTCCACAGGAAGCTTGGAATAGCTTCCACAGGAAGCTTGGAATAGCTTCCACGGGAAGCTTGGAATAACTTCCACGGGAAGCTTGGAATAGCTTCCACGGGAAGCTTGGAATAGCTTCCACGGAAAGCTTGGAATAGCTTCCACGGGAAGCTTGGAAAAGCTTCCACGGGAAGCTTGGAAAAGCTTCCACGGGAAGTTTGGAAAAGCTTCCACGGGAAGCTTGGAAAAGCTTCCACGGGAAGCTTGGAAAAGCTTCCACGGGAAGCTTGGAAAAGCTTCCACGGGAAGCTTGGAAAAACTTCCACGGGAAGCTTGGAAAAGCTTCCACGGGAAGCTTGGAAAAGCTTCCACGGGAAGCTTGGAAAAGCTTCCACGGGAAGCTTGGAAAAGCTTCCACGGGAAGCTTGGAAAAGCTTCCACGGGAAGCTTGGAAAAGCTTCCACGGGAAGCTTGGAAAAGCTTCCACGGGAAGCTTGGAAAAGCTTCCACGGGAAGCTTGGAAAAGCTTCCACGGGAAGCTTGGAAAAGCTTCCACGGGAAGCTTGGAAAAGCTTCCACGGGAAGCTTGGAAAAGCTTCCACGGGAAGCTTGGAAAAGCTTCCACGGGAAGCTTGAAAAAGCTTCCACGGGAAGCTTGGAAAAGTTTCCACGGGAAGCTTGGAAAAGCTTCCACGGGAAGCTTGGAAAGGCTTCCAAGAGAAGCTTGGAAAAGAGCTTCCACGGGAAGCTTGGAAAAGCTTCCACGGGAAGCTTGGAAAAGCTTCCACGGGAAGCTTGGAAAAGCTTCCACAGGAAGCTTGAAAAAGTTTCCACGGGAAGCTTGGAAAAGCACCCACGGGAAGCTTGGAAAAGCTTCCACGGGAAGCTTGGAAGCTTCCACGGTAAGCCTGGAAAAGCTTCCACAGGAAGCTTGAAAAAGTTTCCACGGGATGCTTGGAAAAGCTTCTACGGAAAGCTTGAAAAAGCTTCCACGGGAAGCTTGGAAAAGTTTCCACGGGAAGCTTGGAAAAGCTTCCACGGGAAGCTTGGAAAAGCTTCCACGGGAAGCTAGGAAAAGCTTCCACGGGAAGCTTGGAAAAGCTTCCACGGGAAGCTTGGAAAAGCTTCCACAGGAAGCTTGAAAAAGTTTCCACGGGAAGCTTGGAAAAGCACCCACGGGAAGCTTGGAAAAGCTTCCACGGGAAGCTTGGAAGCTTCCACGGTAAGCTTGGAAAAGCTTCCACAGGAAGCTTGAAAAAGTTTCCACGGGATGCTTGGAAAAGCACCCACGGGAAACTTGGAAAAGCTTCCGCGGGAAGCTTGGAAAAGCTTCACGGGAAGCCATAGATCTTTAATTGTTACTTGGGATATGCCTTCATCCACCCAATTCCATCCACTAATTTCTAAACCTTTGCTTTGCGAATCGACTAAAATAATGAACAACATTTCCCAGGAGTTTTTTTTACTCAGTTCCGTACCGCGGGTATGCATCAGTCATCATAAATACTGGTCTGGCGGTTCAAAGTAAGGAGCTGGTCCCATAAGCCACTCATCGTATGCGCGAGCCCCAGCTTGGAAGTATTCTTAGTGATCAGTAGGGTGGTAGCAGAGTGTCCTGTACACTAAGAATCAGCTGTGAAGTCTGTCGAAATAGAGAATCGAATTTCACTACGGAATGAAGTACTATTGTCGATTCACCATTTGGCGCCTATGATGTTAACATATTCATCAAGCATAAATCTGTTATTAAACAAAAAACAATATTGGCGTTATTTGTACCTACGGTTTTAACAAATTGTTATAAATTGTTCAGTGTTTCAATTGTACAGAACGTAGAAAGAAAGTTGTGAAAAATGTGATATATCTTCCATATTCCTTCGTTAACTATTTTTGGCCTAGCCACTTTGTACACTCAGGCTTCATTACTAACATACGAAGTACAAACTTCAACATGACAAATATCTAGCCAGACCCAACAGCCACCTGTTCTGGCATAGCTGAGAATGAGTATCAATTCAAACACCATAAAATGATCATTAGAACACATGAAATCCTCCAGATTGATCCTTTCAGGAATAAACTTTTCAGCATTTATACCTCTTCTTCAAGGAGCGTTTAATTTTATCTTCGAGCTTATTTCATACGGGGCTTGCAAAGAGCTCATGCGAATTTTCAATGCACAGTGCACATTTTCTTAAGTTTCTGCCTTTTTCAATAGAAAGATATTATTGCAATTGCTCTGAAAACCAACTTTTTTGCATGTATCCTCTTGATGAGACCCCCACATTTGTCACACCGTATCTTAAAGGAACAGTAAGTGGCTGTGTGGCCAAGTAGTTTGCAATCAAAACAATTCATGATACGTGGAACAAAAGACACGATCAGTGAGACGAATATTATCGTTAATGATGTAGTTGAGAAACGCTGACCCAGAAACAGTTCATAAACTCTTTTACCTCTTTCTTGTGATACTGAAACTTGTCTTGTGATACTGAAACTTACTTGTCTTTGAAATAACCAGCCCTATGCTTAATTAAATGATCAACAGTCAAGCTCGATTACGTGATTTCAACCACCCTTGAAGGTATATACACTCTATATTCACGCGTCCGGGAATCGCGAAATCAAATCTTTTGAAATATGGATAGTAGTTAGCGTCTTTAATTTACACCTAATAAATACAACCCATGGTCCTGTCTAAGAGAGCGGATACTTTTTAATTCTAATAGGATCTACATTTACAGCAGAAGGCTGAGGAACTATCGTAATAAATTATTAAAAATATACCAGCTATCAGCTTTCTCTTCTGTGATGAACGCCAACACCGGCTGGTGTATCGGGTATATGCCGTTGTAGACTCGATGTCCGTTGTTTAGCAATGTGACACTTTTCGGTGGCCCCTGTTATCCGTCTTCATCACGTTGCTTCTGCGGTAGACAAACCAATCTCTTCTCATCGATCAACGCTGCACATCGGTACCACCACCACAAGCACGATCACTTTCAGTTTCTGCCATCGTGGTAGACAAATGTGTCTACCCGTGGTTTTCTGTCGAAACATCACTTGTCAAGGATGCCGTCGACCACACCTCCGATGTCTCAACTGTCGAGTCACAATGAACGAACTGGTCTCTCTTTCCGGCTTCACCAACGCGTAAAACGCTTCGCAATCTGCTGTTCTCTCGAGAACAAAACATTCCAGTTGGGGGCACAACCGATTGCAAAAATGGTTTCCATTCTTTGTTCGCAATGTATGGATAAGAAAGTTCAATTGACTTCTAAAGTAACTATGATCTGTCAACAAAGTCTTGCATTTGGCGCTAGGTTAGTGACAGATACTGATGAAATAGTCACATAAGTTGCTAAATTATAGATATTAGGTCCATCACGCGCAAACATGGATTTTAATCAATTTAATTCTTGAGGAGAAATATAGCAAACCGTGAGAAATGGATCAATTTTGTCAACATTCCTGAAAATCAATTGGTTCTATGAACCTTAAAAACTAAATTCAACTATTCCGAAACGTTTTCCTCATACCTATCACAACCAAAACACATCACATTAAAAACCTGCTGCGATAAACCACCCCCGCCAAGCAGCAATAACAAGTGCCGTCAACCACAGAACATGAACCAATCCACAGCACAATCAATCGATTCCATTCATCCCCTCAAAATAGCTGATGTAAATCGGTAGGTACGTGAGCTTCCCTTCGCCAACCAGCAGGAGCAGCAGCCCCGACAACGCCAACATTACAATCGCTTATCACAAGAGCCGCAGAGAAAATATTTGTTTGTTTACAATCAACGCCTGTACAAACAGATCCCAGTAGGCCTCGCTATCGGATTTTTCCGATATGTGTGTGATTGGGCGGAGGGGAGACTGTCAAAACTCTCGGTTCGGTACGCCGTGTGCCTTCCTGCCATACATTATCGCGTTGATCACCCACCATCTGGAAGGGGGTACTTGAATGTGATCAGCGCGGCGTTACAGATGGGACCCCTCGCGGAAGGAGTTCTCCTCCGGCGGCGGTGGCGGCGGCAACCGTAGAGTGTCGTTTGCGAAAGAGGATTTTGATGACGGTTACAAATTATGATAAAAGACGCACTTGAAGAAACCCATGTGTGTGTGTGGCATAGGAGGCGATGACGGAAAAGAGAAGCCTTCACCGTCGTCGCGTCGACCGAAAAGGGTGCGCGTGGTGAGAGGTAGTTTTCCTGTGCTGCAATCGGCAAGTCAAAGTAGGCGGCGGAGGCGACGGCAATACGAGACAAACCGGGCGAAGCGAATTAAGATGTACTGCTTGCACGGTTGTCTGTAGGTTGGCGTCGTAAGTATGTAGGCTGAATAGCATTGAATGTATAGCTTCGCCGGCGAGAGGCTTTCCGGTTGCGTGATAAGAGATGTGCTATGTCATAGCTGTCAACTTAGGGTTCATATGACACCCCTAGCGTTTTTCCATTTGCTCTGTTTGATGGTTGTCCTTTTTCGTAGCTATGACTATTACTCGGTACGTGAACTCTATGATTGAATTTGTTGAAGCGAGTGAGACCTTGAGGATGGAAATATATACACTGCGACAGATAAGTCATGCTATGTTCGCATTAGCGCTGATAGGAATACCGAAGTGATATGGATTTCACATCAAAGTGTTCAAATTTACGTGATATGATATCGCTTGAAATTTGAATTGGCGACTCAATCGTCCTCATTGTCATTACTCACGAGAAGTAGGTCAAGGCTTGCTGAGATTTTCATAATTCGTAAATTGGTACGTTCAATGTCGTTAACCGTGTTGCCAGTCGCTACTAAGGACAGTTTGACAAAATTTTGCTCATGATATTCGAACTTTCTTACAAGAACGGTGATATAAAATGACATTGAGTCGTCGATATGGGACAATAGGAACTTATATTTATGCTAAAGTAGTTTATTAACCTCAATTTACAAAAATGCATTTGAAACGAATTATTTCAAACTCAAATACAAATATCTGTTGCTTACCAACTTAACGACTCTCATTTCCTAATGGATTTCAACCTGTTATACACTCGAATTATCACACAATTCTTTGCGGATCCAGCAACACATTCCATCAGAAACACCAGAAAACCGACAACCAACCCCAACAGAGCGGTCTTCCACACCAACGAAAAATGTTCCAAACCGATCGGTTTTGGCAACACTTCCAAACGGCGATCATCCCCTGTGTGATCCACTTCCTGGAACCTGAACAGAGCTCCTTCGCCAAAAAACGTATTGATAAAAAAGTAGACCTGCTCGGCAACTACCGAATCACCATCATAGTAGGCGTACAGTGCATACCGATGAACAAAAGCTTCCGACCATCGATACAGGTTCGTAGCTAGCATGATTTGAGTCAGTTCCAGCGATTTTTGGTACTCATCAATCGCGAAACAAACCGGATACTTTCCGGACTGTACAATTTCTACCAACTCTTCGTAGGTGTTGTGCGGCAAATCCTGGCAATCAAGAGCGCTCTTGTGATAGAACGGAATCACATGGTCTACGCATGGCCAAAAGCAAGATTCGTTCAGTTCAGCCATCGTGTCCAACTCCGGATAATATCGTGCATTTTGCAGAAAGGATATCACCATCGATTGATAGGCACTGAGCAGAACTACGCTCAGAATCAACAGAAGCCCTACAACGAAACGGTCCAGTTCACGAAAACATGTGATCGATTTCCCTGAAAGCACACTTCCGACGATAGTCGCGACATTGATCAGTAAACTTTTGACGGACCATTTCCTGGAAAGATACGTTCGTAATAAAGCAGTTATCAAGAATACAGCCGCGTAACTGATCCAGGTCCCGCAATCAAACGGATCAATCAGTACCAGCACCATCGGTTTTAGTCTGTTCAACCGTGGAACCAAGAAACGTAGCTCACCCGTTCGATGTTGATACACAATGTGGTGCGGGTAAGCGAAAGGTTCTGCGTAGTAAAATGTCAACAGTTCCTGACCACTCTCGGTATTGACAACGGTAGCATTTATATTCTGTGCGAACAGGTTCATGACACGTACATCCGCCGAATTTGCCGCGTAGAGTCCGATTTGTTGGCCAGCTACGTCCTGCGCGGCCTTACCGATTGGATCGTCGTCCAGCTCACGCCAGCAGCTGAGCTTGTTCCGGAATTTGTCGTAGTGACGGAATGGACAATCTTCGCTGCCGTAGATCATGTAAACTGCGACAAAGTCTTCGCGGGTTTTATACGTGTCGAAAATTGTCGGGAATGAGTCGTTCGTTGTGATTATCAGCTTCCGATTATCGTGGAACATAAAAGGAACTTCCCAGTCCGATCGATCGATGAACAGGATATTGCACGATCCATCGTATACAGCGTCTTCTAAATAGGCTTGCTTGTTCAGGACTATGGTTGGATCTCCGGAAAGCATCAGGAGGGAGAGTAGCAAAGCGTCGAAGGTGGGACTTAGCAATGGGTTGTAGAGTATCAGTGTCTGAGTTCTACCGGGAAAGATCAAGCGTTTAGCTCGTGATACATCATCCACGAAGCCTAAGATATCCGCTCTGGCTGGTGTCAATTCGAGAAAAAGCACTAGTATGGAAACGACTGCAATCATGGCTGCGACACAATTGCGATTTCAGGTTGAAGCACGGAGAATTTATAGTGTTGATTTTGTAACATTTTTCATTTGCGAAAGTAATTGCGAATGGATAGGAAACTACTTTTGCAAATGAAAAATGACTGAATAAATTATGCAACATTCCAAAGCTAACACAATAAAATCTTCGTGTTAACCTGTAGTCGCAATAGTGTTCCAATCATGGTCGCATTCGTTTCCACACTAGTGCTTTTCCTCCAACTGACACAACCCCAAGCAGATACCCTACGCTTCGTGGAAGATGTATCACGAGCTAAGCACTTGCTCTTTCCCGACCGAACTCAGACGGCGATACTCTACAGCCCATTGCTAGATCCCACTTTGGATAATTTGTTACACTCCTATCTGATACTTTCCGGAGATCCAACCATTATCCAGAATAAGGGAGACTATCTAGGTGAACATACTGGATACGATAAATCCTGCAATATCCTGTTCATCGATCAAGTGGACTGGGAAATTCCTTATATGTTGAAGGATAATCGGAAGCTGATAATTACAACGAACACCTCATTCCCGGTCATTTTTGAGACGTTTAGAGCACGCCAAGACTTCAACACAGTTTTTATGATCTATGGAAACGAAGATTGTCCATTCTATCACTATGACAAATTCCGGAACAAGTTGAACTGCTGGCGTGAACTGGATGACGATCCAATTGACCTGGCAGCACGGAACATTGCTGGGCAGCAAATCGGACTCTACGCAATAGATCCCATGGATGTGCATGTCATGAACCTATTTGCACAGCAAATAAATGCTACCGTTGTTCATACCGAACGCAAAGAACTGTTAACGCTATTCGGTGCTGGAAGATTTATTACCACCCACAACTTTGTATATCAGCATCAAATGGGTGAACTTCGCTTCATGGTTCCACGGCTGAACAGGTTAAAACCGATTGTGTTAGTACCGACCGATCGATTTGATCGGGAAACCTGGATGAGCTATTCGGCTGTATTCTTCATTACATCTTTGTTACGAGCTTATCTCTCGAGGAAATGGTCCGTCAAAAGTTTTCTTATCAACGTTTCGCAACGCTGGCAGTGTTCTTTCAGGAAAATTGATCACATATTTTCGCGAACTAGATCGATTCGTAGTAGGATTACTATTGATCTTGAGTCTAGTATTGTTTAGTGCCTATCAATCGGCGGTGATATCTTTTCTACAAAATGTACGATATTATCCGAAATTGGACACGATGGAAGAACTGAACGAGTCCTGCTTTTGGCCCTGCCTAGACCATCTTATTCCGTACAACCTTCAGTACGATCACGATTGTCAGAATTTGCCACACACCTCCTACAAAGCACTAGTAGAAACC
This sequence comes from Topomyia yanbarensis, assembly GCF_030247195.1. Lineage (NCBI taxonomy): Eukaryota > Metazoa > Arthropoda > Insecta > Diptera > Culicidae > Topomyia > Topomyia yanbarensis. Next base: position 72,238 of record NW_026683847.1, on the reverse strand, counting down.
GTACTGTCCGGTAGGTTTCCGGTGTGTTTCGCGATTAATGAGTATCAAAAATCACGGGAACTAACACAACTCATGCTAGCCTCGAATCGCTATCGATGGTCGGAAGCATAGGTTCATCGCTACGCACTGTACGCCTACTATGATGGTGATCCGATAGTTGCAGAGCAGGTCTACTTTTTAATCATTGCGTTTTTGCCGAAGGCGCTCTGTTCAAATTTCTGGCAGCCGATCACACAGGGAATGATCGTCATTTGGAAGTGTTGCCAAAACCGATTGGGTTGGAGTATTTTACGATGGTGTGGAAGACTGCTCTGGTGGGGTGTGTTGCCGCTTTCGCGGCGTTTCTGTTCGAATGTGCCATTAAATCTGCAAGGAATGGTGTGATAAGTAGTGTGTACAATAGACTAAAATCCATCACTTAGTAAAACATCAAGTCGGTGCAAAGGACATTTCATATTTGTGGATAGAAAAAAAATTGTTTGAAGAGCATGTTTTTGTACATCGAGGAAAATCAGTACCAATACAAATCTGTTATTTCTAGACTACGTTTTGTTTTCTGTATAGGAATTACTGATTACTAATTACTGATTACTAATTACTGGTGTCAATTCTTCACCTGCGAATGCTCCGTTGAAGCTCTGCTCAGTGTCCAGTGGAAACAACATTTGGGTGCTATCTTTTTTGAAAACGTACCAGGAAGGTCGGAGGCATTAGGGTGTCGCAAAAAAATTTTTTTAGCGAATTTATATTGTAACAAATGTCAAAGTAAGCTCAGACGCCACATTTGACATCATTGGTAAATTTTTGACCACCGACCACATCGATTGAAATTTTTACCATTGAAATGAAGCTCATATAACTTGGAAATATTCGATTAGGTCTCTCAAGTGCAACAGATTAACGGCTTTGCCTGAAGGGACTTAATATTTTCGTTGTTTCCGCGTCGCTTCTGATTTTTTTTTTGAGAATCAGTTTTTGCGTTGTTTATACATATTGTTTTAGAATGGTGCGTCGGGAGGGGTACCCTGCCAGAATCACTCACTACAATTGCAGATGGGACGGGAAATGTCACTCACTAAAAGCGGGCCGTGATTCTGATTGTTTTATTGCACTGATAATATAAATTCGTAAATATAATGAAATCGATCATGCAATGCACGAATTCATTCGTCGTTTTCTGCAACGAAGTATTTTTGTGCATTTTAAACAGTAGGTTTCGTTCATTTCATGAACAAGAATTGCCGCTTGGTGAACGAAAGCTTTCGTAAATTTTACACATTTAATGTACACTGCACGAATGTTATCGTTGATAACGACATTATTTTTCGTGAAAGAAACGAAATGTTTCGTTTATTTTAATAAACGGTTGTGTATATTACGAACGATTTCGTTGGTCGCATGAATTCATTCGTTCATCTTAGAAAAGTTGTCGTATTTAATATCATATTATTTTGACATTTCTCCGGTAGAAAAAAAACTTAAACTTCTTTATACAAAACCAACGAGCAGTTCGCGATGGCTCAACTGAATTCGTATTACTTCGGATTCTGGATCAACTGAAAGCGAAAGAGGTTCAGGAAATCGCGTGGTATTTTTGATAGTCGTTTGTACGTGCGTTCAGTATTTTTTGGTTTGCGGGGAAACGGTAGGCGTTAACCTCATTGGAATTGGAGACGGAAAATGAGAACGGTCCCAAATCGAGTTTACAGACAACGGAATCCGCAGGCCAGGAAAGTGCCAGCGATTTTTATAAATCGGACGAGGCAAGATGTACTGCACATAGATTGAAAGTAAAATGACCAGGCGAGCAAATTGAGCCAATTTATACGGATTTCAACGGCGTAGGTGTCTTCCCAGAAAAAAAAAATCGCACTTCAAGGACCAGGACGAGTATGCCACTGGAGATACATCGGACAAGAAGGATATAAGGAACACGGTGGGAAACAATCCGATGCACTGGTACGATGAGTATAAATACGTTGGATACGATTAAAATGCAAACAAATTGACCAAACTGCCGGAAACTGATGCCATCGATTAAATTCTGAAAAAGATAAGAGATCCGAACTTTTGGCGAACAGTTAAGAATCCACAAACTGGTCAAAATATTGTGCTGAGTGACGAAGACGGTCGGCTCATGAAGCGTTTTATGGCTGGGAGAAATCCGGATGATCAGTACGACGATTATCAGGTTAATTTTTAAATTATCGCTCGTTAGTGAATTTTCTAATATTAGTCTTTGCAGCCCTGGATTGAGTGGTTCACATCAGAAGTAGAAAAGATGCCCATTCGTAATATTACGGATCAAAAGCGTTCATTTTTGCCAATTAAATCGGAGAAGCTGAAAATCCTTGGCCTTGTTCTTGCACTCAAGATGGGTTGGATTAAAACACGTCCGAGGTAGAAAAGCAAGCCGCTTTGAACAAAGGCCCCAAGTTCTACATGGTTTGGGACACCGATCAAGGAAAAAATGCGTCGCATTCATGATCATGTTGTCGCTCCTAAGAGTCCTACAATCCACAACTGGAATATTTATTTAACGAACGAGAATTGGCCGAATGGAACAGTCACGGGGAAGAACCGTGGAAAAGAAAATTGCATTATATCCCTCAAAAGCACAATTCGCTCCGAGAAATTCCCGAATTCGGCAAATACAATCGGGAACGGTTCTTACGGTGCTTGGATCTGTATTTGTGTATTCGTGGTAAATAATCTCGGGTTACTGTTTGTTGTAATATCTAATTATATCTAATGTAATATCTAATGTCCGAACAGTTAGTGGCAGTGGCCTCTAACTCTTTCCTGTCTGAGGGAAAGCGACTGCTGTTGATCAATCCTAATGTTGGCGACAATTCAATCAATCGAAAAACAGACGATTTACTGGCGGAAGCACCAAAATCCAAAGTAGTTGACAATTAACGTATCGCCACTGCCGTCCAGTGGATGGAAGTTACGGAAGATGAACGGAAATCCGGCGTCCGTATTGTTATCAATCATTTCAAGAACATTAAACAGGTTACGGGGCACGGGCGGGGGATTACTTCGCCGCTGTCCAGCATGCCAATCGTTCAGTATTGATTCATCAGTTGTCCAAACGACGGCCACAGTTGCCATTTCCCAAAAGGAAGGGGCTGTTTCAGTGTGTGTTGTTCCATCCGGTGAGATCCTGCGACGTATAGCAACAAGGATTCCATATTCTACTTCTATTGAAGCTCTTTTGAAGTTGACTGTTTGACGAATGGTGCTCGTAATTATTATTATGTCTTTCGTAAGTAACAGTGAACAATTCGTTTGCCTAATGAAGCCGTTTTGTAATAAGCCAACGAAAGTCGCTTCGTGGATTTCACGAAAAACTCGTAATAAAAGATAAAAGTATTTCAATCGAACTACGAATGATTCATCATATGTACAAACAATTCGTGTATTTTATGAAAATTGTCAGTACGAAACTAATTCGTGGCGATTTACGAATATATTCTATCAGTGTGATAGTATACAGTGAAAACCCATTTTTATCAGCCAGTTTTTTGACCCGATTTCGTCAGTCAGGGGGGCTAATAAAAACGGATCATTGGTGTAGTTATATTGATAGTGCGGTGATCCCAGATCTTTGAAATCATCTAATGGAGTGATTTAGCCAACACCTCTTCTCCATGTTTGAGTTGCTCAAATGACGGTTGATCAATTGCCAGCGGCTTTATTATTCCTCAATCGTCCGATCTGCTCCTGAATCTCAGGTAACATCTTCATCTCCTATTTGATTCCTGCGCTACTCTCGTCGTCTATTTGTTCCTACTGCCACCTATTGCTCACACACCTTTGTGAGGTTTCCATTAGCGTCTCTGCACATGTCGGCTTGGAGTTCGTAACCTTTGCATAATCGCCTTGTTATCCAAATCTTTCTGTAACTTTTTTTCGTTGGAATATAGTTGCCTATTTCGCCCATTTTTGTATCGTTCTCCGTCCGCTCTCATACAGTGCTGCAGCATCATCGCATTTGCTGCGTTCCTCGCTATAAAATCAAACATAACTTCGATTCGGAGCTGTTGTATCTAGTATTTGACCACGCCGTATGTACTCGGCAGTGCTACATACGGCGTGGTCAATTTGGCTCTCAGTTTGATGATTAGGTGATATTGTGGATACTTGTATGGAGAAAAAAGGTGCTTCGTACTGCCATTCTTCGGAAGACTGCAAAGTTTATACCTCCCAGCCCATCCGGGAGTTCATTTTGCCGATGACAAGCATAACATCCCACCGCGGGTATCTGTGATAGAGACTCTCCAGCTGTAGGTAAAATGCATCTTTCTTTACCTTGTATCTCGTTTCGTGAGCGCGATGCACGTTGATGATGTTGAACTTGAAGAAATGGCCTTTGATACACACAAAACTAACTTTCGCTAATCCCCTGCCACTTGGTCACGCGTTCGTGCATCTTGTACACACCCTCTGTCCCACCAAGCAAAGTTACTGCAATGCTACGACTTCGACTTTCAGTTTCATATTGCAAGTTTTCAATGGTAGTCCTTTTTTCGTCGCGTGGGTCGTTGCCGATAGTTCCGATCCGTTTTTTTTTCTGGCGTAACGTGTTCCGAACACCGCACAAATAGGATTAACTGTAGTTAGCATACTATTGTCTGGGCTGGTCAGAATAGGAGAAAGTCGAGTAAGCCCTACGAGCCTGCCACTATTGAGGCGTATTGAAATCAACATCTTGATGCAACTTTCTGTTAGAGATCAACAGGAGGATCTACCATAATGTTGAAAGGTTAAAAATGGTTATTTTCCTAGAAAAGGGGGGGGGGGGGATTTCATTCTGACGAAATATCTTATTTTCGTTTTAGAAAACTTAACTTCATATGTCAGACACGTAGCCAGAGAGGGGGCGGGGGCTAGGAAGCTAAAGCCCCTTCCGAAAATTAAAAAAAAATTAAATTATTCTACTAAATTTCGACTAATCCTAAGCAACTTGTAATACACTTTCGTCTAGTATATATTCAAAAACTGGCTCGTCTTAACGTGAAAATGTTGTTGAAGATTTTATATAGAATTTTGGATGAAATATCGCTTATTTTGTTAGTGGGGGTCCGCCATATGGAATCGCCCATTTTAAATTTTGAAAAAACTGACTTCAAATTCGTAATTAACAATGTCCAAAACTCATAACCCTACATGTTTTAAAATATTGACATTTTACCACGAATAATTACTCGAAACTTTCACGCGTTTATCTCAAAACATTATTTTTCAAAACTGCGTGCAATCGCATTTGAAAACGATTCAATTTAAATACTTTTTACCTCTCGAAAGAAAACATTTTTTCAAAAAACATCTACAAATTCTTTGTAATCACGCTTTTTAATGAAGCCCCAAAGCGGAAAAGAGGCTTAAAAAATCGATCTCAAAGTTTGAAGTCGCACCATTACGTCAAGTTAAAGTTTTTTTTACCCTCTGTCCACCTTGCCGTAGGCAGAATGTCACCACGGGCGCCATTTTGTTTGTTCGCCTTGAAAAAGTGTGTAAATTAAGACGAAAATATAAGCTTTTAAAATTCCAAAACTGTTACCTACTATGTTTTATTCATTGGTCCTTACTTGCTTTGCTAAGCTACGTGATTCAGTTGACTGTTTTGGTCGGATGCCGATCACATATAGGTTTATTAGTCACATCAATATGTATAAATTTTTGCTTCCATCATTCGCTCTTAGAAAATTTTATCATGAGGAACCAGCAGCAAAATTTTAGTCACGCTACATGATTGTATATATACACACAGGCGCCATGTATGATGAAGCAGCAAAGACACCAAAACCAGTGGTGCTCGTATCCAGGACAAACGCATTAGTCAATAACTGCGCCCGGTACCTCCAAATAAACAGCCAGCAGGAAGCTAATAACAAAAACGGCTTGTGATCCACACGTTGAAACAAGGAAGAAAATCTGAACACGAACACCATCACAGCATTAACGATGACGATAACTGCATCGAGAGTAGTTTGGATGACCTCCAGGGTACAGGAGAAGCCCTTGTTTCTTCCAGATGAAAGAAAATCTCCACGCCAAATAGCAGGTTGCGTGTGCATGATATGTCAGTGACCCACTTAAATTTTTTTGTTTTAAGTTTTACGCATTGTAAATATATGATAGATCGATGGCTTCATTGTGCTAGCGCATTGTTGCGAGTGGTAAAATCATTAAGTTGCTCGTAAATACGTAGGTTCAGACAGCGACGATACTTTTCGAAGATTGGACACCTAGCGAAACCTCGCTACTTGGCTTAGAAGACATTTAAAATTACTATCAGGGGCAATGAGCCATAAAAATTTGCAAGTTGTCAATAGATTATGTTCTTTTATACACTAACAGATTAAGAACTAAAATACTATTAACAATTCAGTGTATATACTATTTAGAAAGAAACCTTTCATTTTTAATTGTGGTTGAGCATTGTTAGAATTGTAGTAATAAAAACCTGTTTAATCCACCTAGTGGTGCAATTGTGCCTTTCTCATTCATCCAAACTATGATTTAATATCTGGTTACGTTCAATTTAGATTGTGGAAATGCCTATTACATTCTTAGTACACTAGATAAGTATATATAAGTGCAAGACTGTTACGAATCTGATAAGAAACATGTCGATGCTGACACACTTGAAACAAACGAAAATATAATATTTAATTGGTCTAACTTATTTTGGTGGGGATGAAGGGGATGCAGCTTCGAGGTTGGTTTGAGCGGGGGTGGGGATGAGAGTGAAGGGGCGTTGAGAGGAAGGAGGTAAATGAAAACTTTGACCTTTCGGAATTACAGATAATAAACCATATATTTCAAAAAATTTTGAGTTAACCATCAGTAATCTAGTCCTGTGAATCATTTCAATAGATTTTTAACCTATGAGGCGTTACGATTATACCGGTTTATATGAGAAATTCCATTGTGACCGCAATAACCAACCTGTAACTCCGGAACCAAAAGTCAGAACTGAATAAATCGGTTAACAGTTCGTTGCGAAATAGGTGTTATATTAGCTCGGGAACTTTGAATATGTATTACAGGTCGGACTCGATTATCCGGGGATTTTAAAAAAATCTCACCCCGGATAATCGAATCAAACTTTTTTTGTGTTATTTTATGAATTTTAGCTTCATTGAAGAAGAAATTGGAAATAAAATGGTCAGGATAAATTTTCCTGTTATGGTAAATGTAAGTTGACCTATTTTGACCCTAGTCGATTTTGCAGAATTTCAATGTGTGATTTGTATTTTCAGTTTAATAAGGTGTGTGTCTTGCAAAACAGGTCAAACTCGATTATCCGGGGCTTCGATTTTTCGGGAAAACGATTCGATATGAAGTAAGTAAGTAAGCTGGAGGTCGTCTGTTTCTTGACTCCAGTTTAATTTAAGTGGTGGTGTCACATATCACAGCTAACGTTTCTTTCATTCTAGTTAGCTAGAAGAGTGCGCGTTGTGCCTCCACAAAGACATTCTTGTCCTTGTAGCATTATTTAGTTGACCGTACCGGATTGTACGCATGTAGTCGTCGTAAACTCTCCCAATGTTGTTTGTCACCAGCGAAGGACTACCAAAGGTTACGTAGAAGATGAGTTTCTGGCCGCCTCAGCGTGAGTACTGCTGGCGCCCTCTTTGCATAGGCTAACATTCAACTTTACTTGAAGTACCCAAAAATTGAAATCGCCTCAAATGACAGCCGGGTCTCTTATTATATTCTTGTTTACTCCTTTCTTGGCCAACTTTTTTATACCGCGTGTACGGTTCCAGAACTATTTTTCCTTAGAACTTTTGACGTCATGAAACACGAAAAACTTGGTTTAATAAAGATCGGCGCTTCTTTCGCAGTGATAGAAGCTGGTCAATATTTACCTTCTGGTCTAGTCCAATTACATGAAGAAGGTAGTCGAAGGCAGTCTGAATTAGAAAGTTTTATCAGTTTTCAATAATATTGCCAGGCTACGAAAATATTCCAAAGTTTTCACCATTAACAGAAACTATCCCTGGCAGCACTGCTTGAACGGAACCCGATCAGATTAACTGTAATATCTTCTGTTCTACTGATAATATTTATAACTGTTAGTGCTCAAAATTTTAAAGTTTAATGAAGGATATTAGTCCCATAGGCCTTACTTGTAGTTGTAAACAAATGTTGTGTAAACCAAAAATTACAGTCGTTTAGAAACAAGGTTGTTTATAAACAGCAAGGACATGCAGGGGTTAAAGATGCCATTGGAATTCTGAGCAGGGATCAGTTGTTAAAAGGGAATAATAGGAGAAGAGCAATATTGTGTCACAGTTCACTGGAACTCAGAGCAACATATTCATCAGAATTTTACACCGGATTTTTTTGAAAATAGGACAAGATTCTATCAGCATCTTGAATAAATCATAATATTCAACAGAATTGTATCTTGAAAAGGATTCCACCAGACCTCTGAGAAGCTTTTCTCTAAAATCCTGCATCAAAATTCGTAAAAAAAAATCGAAGAAATACGGATCGATTTTCTGAAATAGATCACATTGGAATTCTAAGAAAACTTCGATCAGATTCCTTGAAAGTATCCAAACCGGATCCTGTGAATCATAATTCCAAGCTAGTGCCAGAAACCGACCGATCAAGGTAGGTATAGACATATTATGTTTCAGTAAGGCCTGCAGTAACCGATATGTGTAAAACGAGAAAAATGTACTAAAAAGTTGAATATTTGGCAACACTGCCACTAGTATTTTCTAGATTCCAAAAACTAGTATTTACTAGATTCCTTGAACAAATCCTTCAACAATAACCTCGTGCTCTAATGCAAACAGTGCCAGAAATATAATCCGAAGAAAACTATTTTTCTAAACAATTTGTTTAGATTAAGATTGTGCCCATGGTCCGAGAGGTGGTTCAAATGACACAATAAATTTAACTTATTATATATAGGCTCTAGATGAACAATTTCTTGTAAACTGTAACTCTTCTACTGTGTATCCCGGTAAAGCTCAGTAGCAAGAGCCCCCTCGAACTGGGTCTCAGGGTCGGCTTACTACTGGGTAATCGGAGGGGTTTCGCGAACAACTGTGCAGGGTACTATCACTTTACTAAAATGGGTTGTGAAATGAGCAAATTGATAATGAAATCTAAACTTCGAAAACTTGTTTTATTTAATTGAATTTTACTTTTACTAAATCACTGTTTATTTAAACTATTGCTTGTGTGTGAGTGTGTATGTGGGTTGTGGGTTTATACCGGTACGTACCGCTGCTGTTGCTGGTGGTTCGGGGCCGTCCTGCGAGCGCCCGCGTGGCTGCTGCTGACGACGGTGGGGTTCGGGAACTGGTGACAATGGTGGCTACGCTATTTCTCTGGTGGGTTGGCGGGTTCTTGACGGCGTTGGTGGAGTCTAATGGCGGCTGCTGGCGTCTTCCCTCATTGACGAGTATCGACAGGCCCAGGACGATACCGGAGTGACCGTGCCGAGAAGGGTAAGTCCTCCTTAGCGGTTATGGCCCAAGGCCAGAGGACGATCGCTGGTCTTTGACGGGTTAGACGTAGCAAGCATCCAGGGCTCGCTAGGCCGAATCGTGTGCTGCCGGGTGGTTATGATTGCGTCACCCAAGGCACGGGAAATTTTATATGAAATCAAAAAAAAGGCCCTGAACAAATGTGTCACCTCTCACCGATAATTTTTAATTTATTCAAAACTCACTCCACTTCAAGGATGTTAAGCACACGAACGCCAGATTATGTCTGAACGTTGGTGGGCTCATCAAGTAGTCCAAAAGTCTTAGGTGGCGAAGCATTTTGGCGGTTTTTCACGGCTTTCTGGGTGCGAACTTTGGGAGTGTCGCGCTACCATTTTTCGCCTGCCGTATAACAGATTTCCTCCCCCTTTCATTATCTGTTATACGGTTTGGTGTTCGTTGGTTTTACCACCCACTTGTACCCACAGTGTTGTTTTAGTGTGTTGACAATTATTTGTGTTCATTCTTATCCTACTAATCCTAATTTTAACAAATAACTTTTAGTATTTACATTTTATTCGTACTAACCCTACTAACAATTAACCCTTATATTATTTAGAAACGTGACAGTACATTAAACATTTAGGCACATACTTAAAATAAACAGAGGACTTTGTAACAAACGGTTACAAAACTGGTTCCAATCCGGGAAGATCGAATCCAAGTTTTGTTTTTTTTTTTTGGTCACTTCACGCGGAATAACCTATATTTAAGCTATTTTTGAAGTAGGCTAAAATTTGAGAGGTGGTTAACCCTAGACCCCCCAAAAAAGGTCCTATTAACTGCAATGATCGAATTTGTACTGTAATCAGACATTCTAGTTGAAATTTTGAATTTCTTTCGACACACCCGGATAATCGAATCCCCGGATAATCGAGTCCGACCTGTACATCATTCGGACATCATAGGGTTACCAGTTTATATGGAATTTGCTGTGTGACCGCACTCTTCAACCCGAAACTCCGGAGCCGAAATTCCAATCAATTAAAAATTCAAAAACGTCTTATGGAAGCGCTATGCCGTTCATTTGAAACTAAGTTTGTGCAAATCGGTCCAGCCATCTGTGAGCAATTTTAGTGACATTATTTGACACATACATACATATACCCATACATACGCACACACAGACATTTTTCGAATAGTACGTGACGTAGCACCGAGTCTGAGCCGTCGGGGCGCCTGTGAACTGGAAGTCAAGCTTCACCGGAATCGCCGGACCGATCTCGATACCCTAGCGGGTAGCTCGTGAATAGGCTAGATCCACCACCGGGGACTAGAACGAGTAGATCGGGACGACGCGGAGAGCTAAATGGCTCACAGAAACGACCATCGGTATCAGGAGAAATCTACCGCTCGGTTTCGAGAGAACCGGGAAATACTTCGTCGTAGTAGGCTAAATCCATTGTCGGAGACTAGACCGAGTAGTTCGTAAACAGGTAAGGGCGGGAGCTGAATGGCTGATCGGGAAAGTAGAGCGAAATGAAACAGGAGTAGGGGAGAGAGGGTAACAGTGGATCAGCAGGAACTATGAAACATTCGCAATAAAATCACAATGCATGATCGGAATCGTCTGATTCCCTCATATTTCACAATTTCTAATTCTTTACACGTGTTGCTATATTTTGGAAGAGATCTGATAACTCTATCTCTTTTAATGGATATTTGTTTGTTTTGTGATAGCCAGAGTAAATTTGCAATGATAAACATTATTCCATCTTTATGAATTACCATTCATTGAATAAATGTTTAGTCTATTGCTATTTATAGCAAATTTTATGCTCAACATTTGCCGCGAACAAAGTTTTTTGGTAACTACTCATGGTTCTGTGTGATTTCACAATTTTCATGAATAGACCCATTGGGTAACTTTGAAACGATGGCGTATGGGGAACAGTGATTTTTGTTTGTTTTTGTGGTCTGTCTCAAAATGTCAATGGGTTCCGATTTTCAACACTAAACACTACTCATTTGGTGCAAAATTAGTAAATTTGGCCAAATTTTGTAGAAATTGTCCCTTATTTCAGGATTGCAGCTAATATGCAAATATGGTGGTTCGATGTTACCCGATGATATAGTGGATTCTTTCGTAAACAAACGATTTTCGCCTCAATATAACTTTAATTCAAAGCGTTAGGATCATTCTTCGTCAAAACAAAAGAATAAAATTTATAAGTAGAATATTTCACTATAGACGACATCGTGTTTCATAGTTCCTACCCATGGGGCACACTGATACATTTTACCACCAACTGTTTATTATCCAAAAAATGTTATTTCCCGTGAATTTTACCAGCTGGAAAAAATATATGGATTAGATAACAACATAGTGGCACTATGTATCACTTTTGATTACACAAATAACATGTATTATCATCAAAATTTAATTGTAGAAAAAATGTGTTTCATTGTTACCCTCTCTCCCCTACCAAGTTTCGACTCACAGCCAGCTTGCCGACTGCCATGCAGAAATTGCCAGTCTGTTTGGAAGGTGGAGAACTGGTGGCGTTTCGAGGAGTGGGGCTTTAACCATACTGAAGGAACCAACTACGAAGTAGTAGAATTAGAGTGGGTGCTAGGCACATAAAAACCCCTCTCCGAAGTAAGGCCGAAAGGTAGTGCCGGGGAGGAATCAGGTTCTGGGCAAAATCAATTGTTTTTAATAAGATGTTTGACGACTGGTTACGGAATATTCACTGATATTTACAGCTTTCTCAGTCTATTATACTTAAGCAAACGTTATATTTATAGATTGCCCGACGTTTCGGCCGTTTTTGATGGCCTTTTTCAAGGGAAAACTGGAAAATTTATTCATGTCATAGTGAGTAAAAGGAAAACAGAAAGGTACAAAAAGGGGGGACATTGACATTGTGAACTTACACTAATTTACGCGTTTTTGTCGAATTCGCTGATTGCCAACGATGGGAGGTTTGGGAATTTTGCACGAATTTTTCTGGTCGGAAATATGGGGATTTTTCGCAATAAAAGTCATCTGGGTGCACTATTGGTCACGGAGCTCGATATGCACATCCACCGGTTTACAACGTATGATTTAAAGATGGTGACCCGAAACGGTAACTATCTATCATGGGCCAAAAGTGTTCTATTACTTGTGTCTGGTTCGGAAGCTTTATTGCGGCGAGTATTGGTAGTTCTGAGTGTATGTAGAATGCCTGCGTAAGTTGTGTTGAGCCCGTCCACATCGGTGCGATGATTTACGGTGTTGAGTGTGTTCGTGATGTGGCACATTTCTAGTATCGGGAGAGCCGTCGGTCGATAGGTTCTGTCAATAATTTTGGCTTTGGTAAGATCGAAGGTATGGTTGTGTTGTATCATGTGTTCGATGAGGGCAGTCTTCTCTCCGAGACTGATCAGCTGTTCGTTGCTGTTGGTCGTACCATCAGCTATCAGTTTGTGGTACTGGTTAATATTGCTTTTATGGCCATATAGCCTGGTTCTAAGCTGGTTGCGTGTCATGCCCAAATAACTCATTGTGCAATTATCGCATGACAGGCTGTAAATGATATTAGACTGCAGCAATGGGTCAACCGAGTCTTTTGTGTTTGGCAGTAGTTTTGATACTGTGTTGATAGGCTTTGTAGCTATTTTTACATTGGGATAGTCTGGTTTGAGCATTTTCGCTATGGATGTACTGAGTGTTGGCACGTGCGGCAGGGATCTATATATCTGTTCGTTCGGTGGGTCTGTTGGACTGTGATTGCATGTTGATATGCTTTGACTGTGGTTTCTTATGGTTAATGGTGCAATGTTGGAGGCATCTTCGTGCGTGGTGTTTTTAGACCGTTGTATGAGCCTGTTTATGAGTGTGGCGGGGTAATTATTACGGCGGAGATGCTGGAAAATTGTATGCTGTATGTTGGTGGTATTATCCGTAGTGAGTCGAGTTACTCTTTCGATAAAGTTTTTGGCTACGTTCATCTTCATGGAAAGTGGGTGGAATGAATGGTAATTTAGTAGCCTGCCTGATGCTATCGGTTTTGCGTACCATTGAGTGGATAAAGTTTGGTCCGAATTGCGAATTACAAGTGTATCTAGGAACGGTAGTTTATTGTCGGATTCCTCTTCTTTTGTGAATTGTAGGTTTGAATTGTATGCGTTAAATGTATCGAGCGTAAGTGCTATTTTGTCTTTCGGGAGAGTCAAAAATAAATCATCCACGTATTTACGAATGACGGGTATAGCAAACGGCAGTAGTTTAGTGGAGGTTTGCAGTAAGTTCTCCATCACGATATCGGCTAAAATGGGAGATAGGGGGCTGCCCATAGCGGTACCGAATGTTTGCACGTAGTGTTTGTCTCGAAATCGAAAGTAACTGTTTTTGGTGCAAAATTCCACTAGTTCGAGAAACAAGTCTAAGTTTATATCAGTGTACTTTTTGATGTTACACCAATCCATGATTATGTCGTGGGTGGCAAGTTCGATAGGAATGTTTGTAAACAGCGACACGACATCGAACGATACTAGGACGTAGTCAGGCGGGAGAGTGATCTGGTTTATGTACTCGGTGAATTGGAAACTGTCCGATATATTGTACTCGCTTTGCTGTGATCTTTTAAGTATGTTGGCTATATATTTGGATAATTTGTACGTTGGTGCTGTGATGTTTGGGACAACTGGGCGTAGTGGTAGATTGGGTTTCAAAAACGGCCGAAACGTCGGGCAATCTATAAATATAACGTTTGCTTAAGTATAATAGACTGAGAAAGCCGTAAATATCAGTGAATATTCCGTAACCAGTCGTCAAACATCTTATTATAACCTCAATATGGCTAGCATACATAGTGGATTTTTTATGCTTATTGACAACAATTTTGGTCACAACACAGTACAACTTTTCAAAACGTACGCGCAGCTCAACACCAAAATGTGTAACATGACGGTACGTAAGGACTTTTTGATAAAATGCCGTAAAACGGGAGTTTTCCCGTCACACATAGTGAACTCATTGAAGTGTATCCACCCGTTGCTCGAAGAACGGAGCCCATATACGCATAAGCTTCAACGAATAATCGATCGTTTCAAGAAAGCAATTCTAAACATCGAAATCCAACATACATTCTACAAAATAAAGTGCTTAAAACAGGAGTTACAGCAAATACAGATACAGCTTACTATCTTCACTACCAACGACATTGCAACACGATTTATTACCACACAGAACCAATCTTTCGATAATCGACAGGAGTTACAGAAACGGAGGACAAATAAAAAGCTCGCAAAGTTATTAGAAAAAACAGCACCACTGGACAACAGCACACCAAAATACCAAGATAAAACCATACTAAACGCCACTACCGTAACAGTTCCATCGGACACTCTGACACTGCTCAGCCTTGGACCAAAATTTTCCCTACCAGTTACCAGTCTCAACCATGTTCCATTCTATCACATGCTAGCCGACGTTGAAGCCATCCTACGTGTTTCGCCAGACCAAACCACACAAGATCGCAACAGATGCCAGATAGCAACGCAAATCCAGAACTATATCTCCAATTCCAAACATAATACACACAAAACCCCGCTTCATAATTTCTGCAAACATGCAGCGACGACCACCGCAAAATTTCTCGCAGACCACCAAGACATCTACATACTTGAAGCTGACAAAGGCAACAGAACCGTCATAATGTACAAACATGAATACGACCGCAAAATGACCTTGTTGCTAAACGAACCTAATTATCGAGTTGTTTCCAAAGATCCAACACCATCCGTCCAAAGACAGACCAACTCGCTCATCACCAGACTACTCAATCTGAAGCTAATCAACTCTCAAACATCCATCCGGCTAAAATCAACCACTTCCGTATGCCCTCGTATATATGGACAACCCAAAGCGCACAAACCCAATCTACCACTACGCCCAGTTGTCCCAAACATCACAGCACCAACGTACAAATTATCCAAATATATAGCCAACATACTTAAAAGATCACAGCAAAGCGAGTACAATATATCGGACAGTTTCCAATTCACCGAGTACATAAACCAGATCACTCTCCCGCCTGACTACGTCCTAGTATCGTTCGATGTCGTGTCGCTGTTTACAAACATTCCTATCGAACTTGCCACCCACGACATAATCATGGATTGGTGTAACATCAAAAAGTACACTGATATAAACTTAGACTTGTTTCTCGAACTAGTGGAATTTTGCACCAAAAACAGTTACTTTCGATTTCGAGACAAACACTACGTGCAAACATTCGGTACCGCTATGGGCAGCCCCCTATCTCCCATTTTAGCCGATATCGTGATGGAGAACTTACTGCAAACCTCCACTAAACTACTGCCGTTTGCTATACCCGTCATTCGTAAATACGTGGATGATTTATTTTTGGCTCTCCCGAAAGACAAAATAGCACTTACGCTCGATACATTTAACGCATACAATTCAAACCTACAATTCACAAAAGAAGAGGAATCCGACAATAAACTACCGTTCCTAGATACACTTGTAATTCGCAATTCGGACCAAACTTTATCCACTCAATGGTACGCAAAACCGATAGCATCAGGCAGGCTACTAAATTACCATTCATTCCACCCACTTTCCATGAAGATGAACGTAGCCAAAAACTTTATCGAAAGAGTAACTCGACTCACTACGGATAATACCACCAACATACAGCATACAATTTTCCAGCATCTCCGCCGTAATAATTACCCCGCCACACTCATAAACAGGCTCATACAACGGTCTAAAAACACCACGCACGAAGATGCCTCCAACATTGCACCATTAACCATAAGAAACCACAGTCAAAGCATATCAACATGCAATCACAGTCCAACAGACCCACCGAACGAACAGATATATAGATCCCTGCCGCACGTGCCAACACTCAGTACATCCATAGCGAAAATGCTCAAACCAGACTATCCCAATGTAAAAATAGCTACAAAGCCTATCAACACAGTATCAAAACTACTGCCAAACACAAAAGACTCGGTTGACCCATTGCTGCAGTCTAATATCATTTACAGCCTGTCATGCGATAATTGCACAATGAGTTATTTGGGCATGACACGCAACCAGCTTAGAACCAGGCTATATGGCCATAAAAGCAATATTAACCAGTACCACAAACTGATAGCTGATGGTACGACCAACAGCAACGAACAGCTGATCAGTCTCGGAGAGAAGACTGCCCTCATCGAACACATGATACAACACAACCATACCTTCGATCTTACCAAAGCCAAAATTATTGACAGAACCTATCGACCGACGGCTCTCCCGATACTAGAAATGTGCCACATCACGAACACACTCAACACCGTAAATCATCGCACCGATGTGGACGGGCTCAACACAACTTACGCAGGCATTCTACATACACTCAGAACTACCAATACTCGCCGCAATAAAGCTTCCGAACCAGACACAAGTAATAGAACACTTTTGGCCCATGATAGATAGTTACCGTTTCGGGTCACCATCTTTAAATCATACGTTGTAAACCGGTGGATGTGCATATCGAGCTCCGTGACCAATAGTGCACCCAGATGACTTTTATTGCGAAAAATCCCCATATTTCCGACCAGAAAAATTCGTGCAAAATTCCCAAACCTCCCATCGTTGGCAATCAGCGAATTCGACAAAAACGCGTAAATTAGAGTAAGTTCACAATGTCAATGTCCCCCCTTTTTGTACCTTTCTGTTTTCCTTTTACTCACTATGACATGAATAAATTTTCCAGTTTTCCCTTGAAAAAGGCCATCAAAAACGGCCGAAACGTCGGGCAATCTATAAATATAACGTTTGCTTAAGTATAATAGACTGAGAAAGCCGTAAATATCAGTCAATTGTTTTTAGCGGGTCGAGTGATGGCAGCCCAAACCCGTTCCCTGAGACATTCGGGTTTTTGTACTGTTTTTCCCGTCTTAGGGTTTTTTGAAATTTTTTAATGCTCTCAAAAAAAAGACATTTTACGATGTTGACGAATTGAATCGAATGGTACATGCCATTCGGCCCTCCGGGCCTCGGTTGGCAAATCGATTTTTGGAGTGATTGCATATCCTTTCTTTGTATGAGAAAGGTAAAAATTATAAGCACGATCAAGAGTTACTAAATATGTATCATGTGAGTTTACTGAGGACATCAGTTTAATTTCTGTTTCAGTATTTCCCACCCCCAATTTTGATATTAGCGAATGAATTGAGTTGGATAGTCTATCGGTCCAGGCGAGGCGATAATTCAAACATTCTTTTTACAAAAATTATTCACGAAATGGGAATGCAAATAGTTCTGCTGCAATAGTTGTGACAAGTAGAATTCAATGCCAGTTTTACCACACCTATAAATCGTCTGCCAGACAAGAATTTTTTTGTTGAACTTCGCATATTCGTGTGTGTTCTTGGATGATCGCGCGGACCGTGATGCTTAATTTTCGCTGTAGGGATCAGATGCTAGATGACAGTGAGGTCTCC
Organism: Topomyia yanbarensis; assembly: GCF_030247195.1. Lineage (NCBI taxonomy): Eukaryota > Metazoa > Arthropoda > Insecta > Diptera > Culicidae > Topomyia > Topomyia yanbarensis. Next base: position 54,266 of record NW_026683847.1, on the reverse strand, counting down.
CATATCACTAGAGTTCCAACTCATGTCGTAATGGAACTTGGTTTCTAGAGGACATATTTTTTTCTGATTGGCCCAACTGAAGGTATGGACCTAGGTTGCTAGGGATGAGAGTAGGGACTTCCAGACGTAACCGATGCATTTTCTATCGAGCATGGGCGTTTGTAGTTTCACTCTTGAAAATTTGTAAGTGCTAAAACGTTCATTTAATTACCGGGGTGTTTTAATGTTGGCAAGATTGCAGGCGTAATTTTGTGTGTATGATTGCAATTGCGTTTTCGCGTTTGTGACCAGGTTTGTGTTATCGCGATGGCCACAAGCGTTTGCACGTTTCGAATGAGCGAGATTGTGAGTGTATATGAGAGAATATGATAGAATATGCAATTGCTTGTGTTAGTGAGTGTTAGTATGAGTATATTATTTTTGGTATTCATTCAACATCAATTTCATGATAACACTGAATCAACAATTTACCTCCACAATACTCGATTTGTAGCTACAGCTCTCCAACGTCGGTTACGCCCAACACTCGCCAAATCACGTTCCACCTGGTCCGCCCATCGAGCTCTCTGCGCTCCTAGCCTTCTTGTAACAATCGGATCATTAGCGAACACGTTGCAGGATTGTTGTCCGGCATTCTTGCAACATGCCCTGCCCACCGTATCCTTCCAGCTTTGGCCACCTTTTGGATACTGGGTTCGCCCCAGAGTACAGCGAGCTCATGGTTCATCCTTCGCCGCCACACACAGTTCTGCTGCACACCGCCGAAGATCGTCCTTAGCATCCGTCGCTCAAAAACTCCTAGCGCTTGCAGGTCCTCCTCGAGCATGGTCCAACTCTCGTGCCCGTAGAGAACCACCGGTCTTATAAACGTTCTTTACATGGTGCATTTGGTGCGGGGGTGAATCTTTCTCGATCGCAATTTCTTCTGGAGCCCATAGCAGGCCCGACTTCCACTGATGATGCGTCTTCGGATTTCACGGCTCACGTTATTGTCAGCCGTTAATAAGGATCCTAGGTAGACAAAATCCTCCACTACGCCGAAGGTATCCCCGTCAATCGTAACGCTGTTTCCTAGCCGGATCCTGTCGTTGTCGGTTCCGTCAACCAGCATATACTTTGTTTTGGACGCATTTACCACCAGTCCGACCTTCGCTGCTTCGCGTTTCAGGCGGGTGTTCAGGTCTGTCACCGTTCCAAACGTTCGGGCGTTAATGTCCATGTCGTCCGCGAAGCATACAAATTGGCCGGATTCCGTGAAGATCGTGCCTCGGCTGTTGAGCCCGGCTCATCCCATCACACCTTCCAGAGCGATGTTGAATAGTAGACACGAGAGTCCATCACCTTGTCTCAGTCCCCGTCGAGATTCGAATGGACTAGAAAGTTCACCCGAAATTCTTACGCTGTTTTGTACACCGTCCATCGTCGCTTTGATCAGTCGATTCAGCTTCCCGGGAAAGTTGTTTTCGTCCATGATTTTCCATAGCTCTACGCGGTCGGTACTGTCGTATGCCGATTTGAAGTCGATGAACAGGTGATGCGTTGGGACCTGTTATTCACGGCATTTCTGAAGGATTTGCCGTACTGTGAAGATCTGATCCGTTGTCGACCGGCCATCGATGAAGCCGGTTTGATAACTCATTTACTTTAGGTGATAGACGATAGGAGATGATCTGGGATAGCACTTTGTAGGCGGCATTCAAAATGGTGATCGCTCGGAAGTTCTCACACTCCAAATAGTTGCCTTTCTTGTGAATGGGGCAGATCACCCCTTCTTTCCACTCCTACGGTAGCTGTTCGGTTTCCCAGATCCTGACTACTAACCGGGGCAGACAAGTGGCCATCTTTTCCGGGCCCAACTTGATGAGTTCTGCTGCGATACTATCTTTGCCAGCTGCTATATTGTTCTTGAGCTGTTGGATGGCATCCTTAACTTCCCTCAACGTGGGAGTTGGTTCATTCCCGTCCTCAACTGCACTGCCGTAGTCAAATCCTCCTTTGCTTTGGTCATCTGTACCTACATTCTCCTCGCCGTTCAGGTGCTCGTCGAAGTGCTGCTTCCACCTTTCGATCACCTCACAGTTGTCCGTCAGCAGGCTCCCGTCCTTATCCCTACATATTTCGGCTTGCGGCATGAAGCCTTTGCGGGATGCGCTGAGCTTCTGGTAGAACTTCCGTGTATCTTGAGAACGGCACAGCAGTTCCATTTCATCGCACTCCGCTTCTTCCAGGCGGCGTTTTTACTTTCGAAAGAGGTGTGTCTGCTGCCTCCGCTTCTGTTTGTATCGTTCCACATTCTGTCGGGTTCCATGCTGCAGCATTCTTCTCCTCCAAAACCGCTCAGCACTCCTCGTAGAACCAATCGTTCCATCGTCTCCGTTCCCCGTACCCGACAATGTACTCAGCTACGTTGTTGATGGCTGTTCTCCAGCAGTCCTCTAGAGGGACCACGTCGGGCTCTCCTTCGTCCGGCTGCGCATATACAGTGGCGACATCTTGTTGCTTCAGTCGCACCAGATCGTATCGAGGCGGTCGTCGGTACCGTACATGATTAATGACGGATAGTTTTGGGCACAATTTAACAATCACCAGGTAGTGGTCAGAGTCGCTGTTAGCGCCACGATAGGTCCTGACGTCGATAATGTCGGAGAAGTGCCGTCCATCGATCAGGACGTGGTCGATTTGCGATTCCGTCTGTAGCGGTGATCTCCAGGTGTAACGATAAGGGAGGTTGTGCTGGAAGAAGGTGCTACAAATGGCCCTGTTTCTGGAGGCGGCGAAATCAATGAGTCGAAGGCCGTTCTCATTATTTTTGGTATACAATGGACAAATAAACTGACATAAGTACAACAAGAGCAGACTAAGAAAGCAGAAGAAAAGAATCCAGAAGAAAATAACTTCTCATTAAATTATTTTAACTCGTCTAAATGCCAGCAAAATAAATGCACTCACCATTAACGACAATTGCATTCTATTGGGATTTTGTCATACTGTGCTGACCGGGAATAGATGACTCACGTGCGTCGGTAAATTAATCGTACCTTAATTCATTCATTCAAATATTGCACGCGAATCAATAATTACCCACTATTCTATCATATATGCCAGTTCTGCATCAATTCCCTGATCAAGTTGTCACATATACCAGCTTTAGCACAATAGTACTAAAAAGTACAATTATTACTACACCTACAATAATAGGCTTCTACTTTTACGTTTCTTTAATGGTTTTAACACATTTTGAAAGCGAACCCGAATATATTGGACACGGTTAAAACTTAAGATGTTGAATGAATACGAAAGCCACGTGCCATTTCTCCGCAATCATCCTACAAACGGAGCCCCGTGTCCCAAGAAGCAATATATTACACCCATCGATCAATTCTACATCTAGGCCAAAGGTCGGCCTTCCGCAACAAATGGCAGCCAGAAATTAAAAGGAAATCACTGTTCTCCGGCTGAGCAACAAAACTTTCCCTATTTTTCGCATCGTCACTACTGGAGCAAATACTGCGCGGCAGTGTCACCGCACGCACTTTCCGCTCTCTGATTTATTGGATAATGAATTTTTCTATCACTTCTGATGGCTGTCACTTGTTTTCGGGAGTCCCCTCCCCCTCCCCAGAACAGACTTCAAATGTTTGCCAATCGCAACGATCCCGTGGTGCAAAAACTTCCACCATCTTTTTTTTTTTTGTTCGCACCGCTGCTGCTCTGCTGCTAGCGTAGAAAAATAGTAACTCTGCTTCCGGTTCGATGTTGTGTCTCTGCGTTCTTCCGTTCGCTGCTTTCGGGTTGATTTATGCGTTTATGGAGCAGCTGTTTCCGATAACTTTTGCTATAAATCAAATTGATACAAAAGTTACAGAGAATCAAATTTGTGTTAATGGATTTATTGGCCAACCAGATACAGAGAGAGTTGCTTCCGAGCTTGGCGCCGTTTGACCCGGTTAAAGACTGCGGTGGTGCCGAGATTGATTGGTCACTGACTGATGCGATGCAGGGAGGAAAAGTTGGGTAATTTGACTTTGACTGAAGTTTTTTTTCGTCACTGATATCCGCAGTGTACTAATGACAGTTGTGACGAACTGGGGCTCTACGGAGTCATTTTTATACTATCACCGAAAACAGAGAAGATAAATTTGACTTCAGCTTGTTGATGATGGAAAAAGTACCAAACTGAGGAAAATCAGCTACACATTCTACCGACAAAAATCTGATCCTAAAGATGCCATCCGGAACTATGAAACTTTAATCAAATACCCCCGTTTAGATCAACCGGTAGAGATCCAGTCCAGCAGCGATTCGAAACCCAAAACAAAAAAAACCTGAACTATCCTGAACCTGCAAACCGGCTACTGATGAACCAGATGTGGCACATAAACTTCACACTAATCGCACATTAAGTTCACCTTCCGGCCGAAGGAGCACACGTCTGGCTGGCAGTAAACCGGCGATGAAAGCCAAAAACCCGAGCATCCTTCCGCATGCTAAAGTCCACTAAATTATTTAAATATTTCGGCTACTATCGGGCTCCATTCTTCCGAGAGGTACACCCTCTTGGCTTTGGATGATGCTATACCGAGGAGCAAGATTTAGGTAGCTTTTTTACGACCTGCTTCAAAGTGTGGGAAGGATCATGAAATCTCGTCGAGCCTTCCAGCTACTTTGCCTTCCTTTTCTGTCCCCGTTCTGGCAGGAACGAGCTGGCTGACTGACTGACTGACTGACTCACTGAGTCAGCAAAGGATTTTTGGCCTGCAGGAGGCAACTTTTCGTCGGATTTTTGCTACCGATACACATCTCTATTGGTGACCGGAGGAGGGGGGAAGGAAGGATATGTGAGGTGATGACATCGTGTAGAGAGTGCAGAGATATGGAAGACGAGTGACGCTTTCGATTTGATGGCACTCTTTGAATCCTGACTTTGCTGGAGGCGGCTCATTCTGTATAGTGATATAAATTCGAGCTGGTAGATTATTAAAAGGATCTCTAATATTCACAGAGATATGACGATGAGTTGCCCTGGGAGATATTGATGCTGGGGAATATCTTTTGATATATTAGTTTCGAAATTTGATAGTCTTTCTTGTCGGATGGGATCATAGGCTTGGATATTTGAACTATTTGTGGATATGAAATATTCCAAGCCAAGGATTGTTTGATATAATTTCCCAGCAGATTAAACATGTTAGAGACAGTGACTGACAGGTTTGCCTCCTCAATTTATGATTTACATATGGTTTATTATCAGAATAATACAGAACGCTGCAAAATCAACTCACAACTCAATCGATATGGTAGAAAGCCTGTATAAAGTGAATGATTTTTTTTGAGGGGTAAGAACATAATAGAGATTCGAAATCTCATTGTCAAGTGTCAAAATCAACACGGGAATTCAAAGCCTCCTTCAATCAATCACTCTAAAATGGCTAAATTCTATGAAGATTTGAATACAACAGTTTATAAAGCAAAGCTACCCAAAGAGTGGAGCTAAAATAATTCAAACATATCGAGAACAAGTGGACTCCCCCACTGATTCCTTTGTAGTAAAACATGAATCTGATTTTGACATTTTTTAACTTCACTCTTTGTATACCTTTGTGTAGCTGTGCGGATAATACGGAACAAAATTGAGTACCGTAAACCGGGGTGCTATTGATCACTTTTCGAATTAATGTTGGCAGCACCCTCTCAGATTTTAATGAAACTTTCTGTACATGAAGACTTTGTCACAAAAAGCTACTTTGCATATTTTGTTTTTCCAAAAATGATCTAGACTGTCTTTTGAAAAGGGCAAAAAAAATTTACCAATTTTTTTTTTCAAATAGTCTGAAAATGACAAATCCTACAAAAAATGTTGTACGAGTGGTTTTTACAAAATTAGTCAAATTTTCGAATAAAAATATACAAAATATTTTTCATTGACTCCTACACTGAAAAAAAATCGATTTAAAAAATTTAAAGTCGATTTGCAAAAAAAAAACATTTTTGATTTGGATGAAATTGTTCCAAACTGAATTATTTTTCTTTAGTGTATTTTTATCGAAAACTAAACCAATGAAAGTCATAATCATCTTAGAATCCATTTTACCAGCAGCTAGTTGCCTGATACATGCACAAAGTATCAGTTACGAATTTAGTATAAATTAATAACAAACTTGAATGAAGACTGGATGACTGGAAGATTAGAAGATCGGATGACTGGAAGATTGGAAGACTAAAAGGCTAGAAAGACTGGAAGACTGTAAGACTGGAAGACAAGAGGGCTGGAAGACTTGAAGACTGCAGTCCATTTATTCCTCTCAAAACTGATAAATTTTATGAAACAATTGACAAACTTTTCTAAAATTTATTTTCTGTCTGATAGAGCAGCAGCACAATACAAAATTAAGAAAAACATTGCAAACTTGTGTAGATTCCAGTCAAAGTATGAGTTAAGTTTGGAAAGAGAATGGGCCAAAATCGAAAACGAAAAAAGCAGCTTTTTTCACACCGAGTGTTAGATCTTTATAAAAATCAATCAGCTTATGTAAAATGTTGTTACAGTACTGCTAACTGATTTTTATGACGATCTAACACTCGGTGTGGAAAAAAAACTACTTTTTTCGTTTTCGATTTTTGCCGATTCGCTCTCCAACCATAAGCGCAAAATAACATTTTGTTGCAGCATCCCCCCTGTGATGCTATTGCTGGTACTTTCAAGCGAATGCCAAAAAAGCTAGTCTTACCCGCGACTATGGAAATACCATAACAAGTCACCAAAAGTTATATGACTGGACAGTTGAACAAACTGATAAAAATATCACAAAATTAATTTTCTACATATTCACTGAACAGCACAACAAAATGTCAGAAAAACTCTAAGAGCTGTATAATAACGCCAAAACAATATCTGGAAGTCAAAAATTCTACAGTTTTGTGCCTATTCCTGGGGCAAAGTAGAGGTAAAAAGGTATTCTAATTCAGAAAATGAACCAAAAATATTTTCCTTGTACAATATAGCATGTATGAAGATAGTTTTAAGACAAATGTAATACATAAAAATAAATAAATAATTATGTAAAATTCAATACATAATGTTGTGGTAGTTATTTCTTTCTCTGATTCTTCCTCAGCACTAAACAAGGAAATAAAAAAGTAATAATGGAATATTTGTTTAACGACATAAACTGGGATTCTTGATTAAGGGGTTACATACTTTTTAGTGATAAAAATATCAAGAAAGTTTGAATTTGAGTAAAAAAATAAAGGAATGATTTCATTACATCAAACTTACAATATTTTGGTAGTACATTTTTCAGTAAAATAAAAAATCATAAGTTTATAAAAATAAATTGATAATTAGCGGAGTTATGGCTTTTTCCCCGAAACCCTTTTTTATTTAAGAGGTTTGCGGTGATCACGATTGGAGACCAATAGATCATCTAAAATCCCAAAACTCAAAAAAATCCATTAGTATATGAGTATTCTTCGTACCTTAACGATTAGTTGAATAAATAATATTTTTTTCCGGCATTCGAAAACGTTTTTACCGCTGTTTTAAGCTTTATAAATTGGATTAAAAAATTCTTTTCCATGAAACAAAAATTTATGAATAAAAAGGAATTAATTACGATCAATTGAAAAAAAATAAGAAAATTGATTGAGTAGTTTTTCGGCAATCGTGATCACGGAAAAGTCATTTTTAGTAAAACGACATTTCGAGATAAACGAGTTTAAAATTTCAAATTACTACTGCTCTTGGTAGACGAAGCGCGCTTGGAAGCGCTGTAACTTTCGATCTATTTCTTGGATCTCTATAGAATTTGGGAAAACATTCGCAAGGAGTGGTACTTTCAGATAAAGTAATAAAAAAAATTCGATTTCGTGAAAAATGAAAAAGTAGTTAACCCCTTAATAAAATTATGCTTAGTTGCTAAATTAGACAATATCTTCTCAACAAACTGAGTTTTATTGAATTCTGAGATGATTATGACTTTCATTGGTTTAGTTTACGATAAAAATACACTGAAGAAAATAAATTCAGTTTGGACAAGGAATTTTTTTTTCCAAAAATGGTTTTTTTTTGTAAACCGACTTTAAATATTTAAAATCGATTTTTTTAGTGTAAGATTCAATGAAGAATTTTTCGAATATTTTTATTCGAAAATTTGACTAGTTTTGCAAAAAACACTTCTACTGTATCGATTTTGTTGGCTATTTTCGGCAAATTTGAGACTAAGAGAAACGAAAGCAATGAAATTGAAAGACGGATAGGTATTCTAGAGCGGATCAGTTATAAACTTAGAACGGAAAACTAGAACTAGGCAGGCTCATATGGGCATGATCAGCCATCCGTGTGCGCGGAACGAAAAAATCAATAAGTAGTTCAATCACAATAGGATCGGTGCGACACCGATAGCTTGGTGTCGATTGAATGCATACGTCACGGCTTGATGCTAGCAGAAAGGGAGAAAAATGATCGCATGGTCGTTCTAGGCGAGGATTTGTGAAGATTTTTTTGCCGGCGTCGGCGGTAAAACATGATGATGAGTTATGTTCTACCATAGACCATGCGGTAGACTTGGGTGCAACGCCCAACTCCTACTCTGCAGAAGGCAAAGAATTCTTCACATTTCCCGAGCAAAGTCCAACATCAAAATTACAGCAAATAGACAACATATGTTGATATCAAGCATCAAATTGAAATCTTATTTTGATATCAGTTTAAACTTTTTCAGATATGACATCATAGTTTGATCTCATTTTGATGTGCTTACATTTTTAGAAAAAAAAAATCTTTGTTTCTATTTCTTTGACAAACATCAAATTGATTACTTATTGTGTTATCAATGAAATATTTCACCATCTCAATGAGTTTTCAATTTGCTTTCACTGATAGCATAAATAGTTTTCTGTTTGATGTCATAGTGCAATTTTTCTGCTTTCGATTTTGATCTTTTAACCGTTAAAACGACCAAAATGATAACAACCTGAGCAATCATTCGCTACTACATCACAACATCAAGTTTAGTTCTCAATCTGTTATCAGACTCTGCTCGGGTTCCTTTCGATCATGCCCATATGAGCCTGCCTAGTTCTAGTTTTCCGTTCTAAGTTTATAACTGATTCGCTCTAGAATACCTATCCGTCTTTCAATTTCATTGCTTTCGTTTCTCTTAGTCTCAAATTTGCCGAAAATAGCCAACAAAATCGATACAGTAGAACCTTGCGGCAATTGAAACATAGTAACACAAAAACCACTTCTACAACATCTTTTTGGAGGGTTTGTCATTTTTAGACTATAGCCTTTTGAAAAAAAATGGTAAAAAAAGGTTTGGCCCTTTTCAAAAAAACAATCATGATCATTTTTGGAAAAACAAAATATGGGTCATTCCATGCGAAGTGATCATGGCACGTGTAATCGACCTCCACGGATTTGAACAAAATTTAGAGGAATTGTTCATCTAGGGCCAATATATAAAAACCCAAATTTTTGTGACAATTGAACCACCCCTCGGGTCATGGGAGCACCCCCCTTTTTGGCAAATTGCCAAAACCCTTGATTTTCGTTTGATCATATCTCCGGTTCTATTTACTCTAGAATCAAACCACAAGATGGCTTTTGAAGAAAATTGTTCAAGGAGTCTATAAAAAATATTATTTTTTGCCGACAGTGTTGCCAACTATACAATTTTTTCAGTTAAATATTAAAAGTTAATTTTTCTCTCGATACGTATATTTTAATTTTGAAAATTTTAATGCCATCGCGTTCCTCAGACATTTTTACATAAAAAAAACTTATCATCCCAATATAATATGAGCGCATCCTGAGATACACCGTTTTGAAGAGAAAAAACCGCAATTTCTCATATAAAATCGCAAGCACGCAACACTAAAAAACCAACCTGAGTTCAAACATAATTTTTCGTGAAGTAGACGAGAAATGATGAAAAACTACGTATTTGGTTTGCTTCTAGCAGATCAGGGTCAATATTTATGACAGTTTGAAGATTTTCTCAATTTTGGCCAATAAAAATGGATTTTTATATGAGAAAATCGGAGTTTTTCCCCTCAAAACGGTATGTCTCAGGATGCGCTCATATTATATTGGGATGATAAGTTTTTTTATGTAAAAATGTCTGAGGAACGCGATAGCATTAAAATTTTTAAAATTAAAATATACGTATCGAGAGAAAAATTAACTTTTAATATTTAACTGAAAAAATTGCATAGTTGGCAACACTGTCGGCAAAAAATAATATTTTTTATAGACTCCTTGAACAATTTTCTTCAAAAGCCATCTTGTGGTTTGATTCTAGAGTAAATAGAACCGGAGATATGATCAAACGAAAATCAAGGGTTTTGGCAATTTGCCAAAAAGGGGGGTGCTCCCATGACCCGAGGGGTGGTTCAATTGTCACAAAAATTTGGGTTTTTATATATTGGCCCTAGATGAACAATTCCTCCAAATTTTGTTCAAATCCGTGAAGGTCGATTTCAAGTTTGCATCTTTTTTTGATCATATGCAAAGTGGCTTTTTGTGAGAAAGTCTTCATGTACAGAAAGTTTCATTAGAATCTGAGAGGGTGCTGCCAACTCTGAATACGATTTGGCGCGAAATTCGTCATTACATATTTTTAGACGAAACAATTTTTTTTCAAGTTTAATATTTTTAAACCTGATGTACTGATGTACTGATGTATGGAAAACAAGAATGGATAGTTTTACCTAAAATTGTCCGCTTACAGCTGTTTTCCAAAAATGATTTCAAGTTGAAGTCCGTTTTCGTTTTCCGGGGTGACTTTGAGTACCCGGGTACCCACAAACTGAAATGCTCATAACTATGGCTTCCGTTAACCGATTTGGACACTTTTAGATGTTTTGGATTCAAGAAATTGTCCCCTTTTCGATTCTGTAAAATTGAACCGGATGAATGGATCTGGTTCTTGGTAATCCGGATTTTCCGGAGCAATGTTCCATTACTAGGGCATGATTTGTAAATTTCAATAATGTCCTAGCAATATGAGTATCAAAACTCTTCAAATTGTCTCGGAAGTCTGTTATTTATTGTTACGGGACCCTATGGAAATTTGTCCAATGGATTTGGAATCGAATGGCCACTCACGTCCCCACGGGAACCTGCTCCGGAATGTCCGTTCCGGGTTCAAAACACCAAATGGTTCCAAAACCACAAGATACAGCCTACTGATGCCATTCCAAGAATTTTGATACCCATATTGCTAGTATTCCAATGAAGTTCAAAATAGTATCCCAGCACTGGAACCTGCTTCCGGAAACTCGGATTCCCGGGAACCGAATGAACTAACCCGATTCGTATTTACCGAGTCCAAAAGCTGATGAATTCCAGAATCCAAAACACCCAGAAGTATTAAAATCGGTTAGAAATTACCTTAGTTATTGGAATTTCAGTTTTGTGGGTACCCGAGTACCCACGTCGGCCTGTTACGTAGTAAAAAATTAAGGAGCCCTTCCTCACTCCCTTCCCTTACTATATCAACAATATTAATAACACAAAAGCTTGGCTTAGTGAAGTTCTAAGATGTCACAAAGTTTCAATTTCCAGCTATGGATAAAACATGGGAATTTCATTAAGTAAATTCAACTGTTTAATTAAAACAACTTCCGAAATTATCCATATTGATTGGGTTATAGCGGATTTCACTAAACCGGAAGTCGCCATCTTTGATTTCAAAATGGCGTCACAATCAATTTCTGGCACCTACTCTTCAAGACCATTCCGAAAATACTCATATTATTGGGGTGTGGGCCATAAGGAGTCTTGCGGACCTCTTCAGTCTCTTCCATCTTTCCGAAAATCAAAATTCATTCTAAAGGACTTAGAAGATTTTTTTCAAAAACCGTGTTAATTGCGAAATCCACGCAAAATAAAAACTGTCAAAATTCTTCTAAGTTCTTTGCATTTAAAAGGACTTAAAAATTTTTTTCGGAAAAAAGTCTAAGTCTTTTGCATTTAAAAGGAGTTAGGATATTTTTGCAAAAAACCGCATTAATTGCGAAATCCGTGCAAAAAAAAACTTCCACGGATTTTCCAATTACCGCGGTTTTTTTTTCAATTAATGCGGTTTTTACGCGGTTTTTTTATGCGGTACGTATCCCCCCGCGTAAAAATACATGGGTGTATTTGTATTTGTGCGGATATTACCGAACAGAATTGAGTATGTAACTTTTCGTGTATAAATTCAATTTTACAGCCGTGTTTCTATTCGTATACTCGCTTCTGCTCTTGAATGATCGCGCGGACCGTAAATATGGCACATAATTTGCAGTGTGCGGTTCAGATGCTGTAAGAGAGTGAGTTCCCCCATTATCACTAGAGTTCCCAGTCATGTCGCCATGTTGTCTAGTGGATATTAGCGTTATGTTTTTGATTGGTCTAACTGAATGCTAAAACAGAGGGGAGCGACTTACCGAAGTGGCCGATTCATGCTCGCGCGAACACGGTCGTTTGTAGGTTCACGATTGAGACTGCGTTTGTAAATCTTTAATTGCTAAAAATACTCACCTTATTACCGGGGTGTTATCATGTTTGGAAAATCGCGGGCGTAAGTTTGCGTGGATGATCGCGAAAGGCTCAAACGTTTGTATGTTATTCAAAACGTTGTTGATTTTAGGGCATCGTTGTAGTGTTTTCATAATTACTCATAAGCAACAGTGATAATCAATAGGCCTTATGATTTTGATTATTTTTGCTGTAGATACTGGACGTTTTGTTCTGTCCACCGCATGCCCAGAGCCGTAGTCTGGTCTTCTGGCGCTCTTGGCGGAGCCTCAGTTGTGCGTCTCTTTGGTGTTGACTTTGGTTTTCTTTTTCAGTTCGACATTCACGTAATCATTTTTGTACATGGAAATGGAACACTTATTCCCTACTTAATTCATGTTTGACTTTCGTTTACTTCATGTAAATTTCAGCCACAAATCTTCTACTGTATGTGTATGAAATCAGTTGATACTAGGTGTTTGAAGACAACGAAAGGAGCATCTATTCAGAAGACTGTGTAATAGGGTACCAATGCCATGTATGGAAAATTATCGAATTTAATAATCAGACGCACCTTAACAGCATCAGCACCTCGAAAAAAGTGTTTTTGCAAAAGGCGTTGCTCAGTACGGCCAAAGTGCAAAAAACTTCACCCGTGAAAAAACACAAACGAACCCTTAGAACATTCAAAAATTCAAACAAAATTTTGGCTTAGGATGTAATGAAACGTCGAGATCTACTTCCACCCTGAATCTTTTTTCAAGGTGGCATTTGAAAAGACTGCTTTAAATTTATTTTCTATGCCAAATGTCTTAGAAATGCATGAAACAACGGATCTTGTATCTTATAATAAAAAAAATTGTTTTGACGAAGTTGCTCCTCTGGAACTTTTAATTTTTTAAACTGAGATTTTCAAAAAGAAAGTTTTTTTAATTCTCACCAGATTTCGACATTTTATTGATTTTTAAAACATTTGTCATACAAAAAAAAAGCTGTATTTCTAAACTCAAGTCCTATCTCAATTCAAAAATTTTCCTTGTACTATAAAGACATTTTTTTCAGCATTACACCAGATCTCGACGTTTCATGACATTTTTTTCTCGATTGCGCTCGATTTTTGCATGGAGACTTTTTTTGGTGGCACCAATAATTTTGGGGCGCGTCTGATTTGATATTTCAGGAAGACCATAAGTATTGACACTCTACGGTATATCAAGTATACCGCGAGGAGACAATTTTAGGAACTTCGGATTGATTGGTGGATTGTTGATTACGATGCATATCATTAGATTTGAATTATCAGTCCAAACGCAGTCACGGCATTCCGTTTATATTCTAAATAACACCCACCCATCTTTTGCACAAGCAAATGAAACAAAGATGCTTTTATGATCGATTGCTGATTAAGTTTTTGACATATTCTTCGTTCCAGGTTTTAATAAAATAGGTTACATACAACCATATATCGTAGATGACCACTTTATTATTACTATCAAATTCAGACTTGTCTTTCAAATTACATCCCTCTTAATTTCTGTCTCTTCCTTCCTATTCTTCAGATTTGCTTCTGGCTCTATGTCCGTGTATAAATAAACTCTTCTGAATTGACCAAAATGATCCTAAAATGGATGTCGAACAAGCTTTCATTTAAAATCATCGCTGAGCTGAGCATCTAAAATCAAACACATTAAACTGGGTTCGACCGTATCCGATCTTCTTCCGGTCAAGTTAGTCCGCGAAGTAGTCTAATATTCCGCAAGACGCAGAAATATTCAGCTGTGCCAGATATCTCGAAAGTTCGCCTAGATAAGCTCAGAATTGTGATATTTGGTCTAAAGCAAACAAATAACGTTACTGGCGATAAGACGTTCTTCATGCCCGCTCACAAAGTTGAGAACGATGGTGTAGTTATCGATTCGAACTTAGCATGCGTGGATCTACGAGGCAAAATGGGGCCTCATTTTGTCTAGTCTAGTGCGCGTTACTCAAAATCTACGCTGACTGGAGAAAGGCCCTTCAAACCAGTGTCGGGTGACCTTTGGGATGACTGCTTTGTGTCTTCTTCGACGCGTATCATCTTCTTCGACAAGTATCATCTGTCGGCTGCTTGTGCCGTGCGTCATGCTTGCTAATTACAAGCGAATGGGTCTTTGCAACAATAATTTTTTTTCGCTAAATATACCAGCACAAAAAAGCTCTGCCACAAAGCCGTAGCAAACAGCACCCGGTCTTAGACAATTCAGAAGAAACGAAGAGTTTCCAACGCTTTCAGGAACACCAAAAATCTCATGTGACATTTCAACCAGAGATTCAACTTAGTGCAGGATTGGTCCAATAGGTTGGGAGTTGGCAGCTTTGGGATATTGCGAAACTCCTCCCTGCATCGAGGAGACTTCAATTTTCGGCATTCGTTTATCTTCACGATGGTAATTGATCTAGCTTACTCTACGATCTTTGCTACAACTTTGCTTTACTGCCCATGATCACATTTCGATTTCCCTTGTTCCTATGAAACTGAGAAAACGAGCGGAAAAAGTTTATAATAATTACTGGTTATGAAGTGGTGTCCGGAATAAAAATGGCTATTTATTTGTCTTATCCATCACGAATACACTAGTTTTCTTGCCGCAGTGACAGATCGCTTCTCAATTCATAATCTTTTTTTCGAAAACAAATTTGATTCTGCCGGGAAACTTGCAACGAGCAGGAGCTTGAGCCGCGGGATTTGTTAAAAACCGGTCTTTGTATGAATATCATCGTCGATCAAGATAACACCTGTTTGTACTGTTTACAAGCTGATCATTGTTTATTTAAGACTTCGGTTCGATTGTTTACTTGTAGGTAACATATGTAGCTGTTTCCAAGGAGGATTCAGAAAAAGTGGCTCCATGGCGGCCACGATTACGCTCGTCGAAATCACGTCGAAGGGTGCTACTTGCCCGTTTCTCATTTTAATTGTTTTACTAATTCTGTGTAATCCTTCAGTACTACACCGTCGATTTCGACTTCGCTAGCGGGGATGTTAACGTGATAGTTAGCAAAGAGCTTACAGCAAGCATTGTCGTTTGCCTGCTTTCAACTTGCTATCGCGACCCTGAGTTCGTCCGAGCGGACCTTTGCTCCGCCAAGTCCTTTGAAATCTTCAATAAATGCAAAGATTCTGTTTTTATGGACGGAAAAAGTATCGCTAAGGGAATTTAACGTTTCTTTCAAAAGAAAGATGCAGATGATTTTTTCGAGGCCTGGAGAGCCGAGTTTTGTGTACCAATCGACTCAGCTCACCAGATTAGGTAAATGACTCTTATCGAGCAGGACAATCACATTCAAAATGTTCCTTTTCTCCTTAGGTTTCTATTGACAAAATTTAAAAAATGAAAATAAAAATAGATTTTCTTTGAAATTTTAATTTTAACACATATTTTAATTCTTGCGAAAAATGACACAACATTTTTTTCAGTGTATATTATTTCGTACAGCAGTATTTATTCCCTGTAACTCATTCTAATATAGTTTTTTCTGTTTAAAATACGGTAATCGAACAAAAAATAAAAGTAATGCACGTAGAAACGTATACGCTCTGCATGAGCATAAGCTTGATTACCGTACAATTCGCAGTTACTACTCCATGATTGACCAGAACAAACGAAATTGAACAGAGAATCTACGAATGGGACCTGGGAGTTGCTATCCATTCTCAATGTGCACGTTTCGAGAGTTCTATACTTTGCAATGTCAATAACGGCGCCGGCCACGTCCTTGCAGTCATCGGTGAAGGAAAGGAGTGTTAGTGCAGCAAACATTGTTATGAAGCACGTAGAAACGTATACGCTTTTTTGAAAAATTGCTCTTGTATTAAAATCAGAGTTAAAAATAATCGAAACTCCTTTTTTACGACTGAAAATGAACCTGAAGCGACTCGTGGTGAATAGAAAAAAAAAATCATTATAAAATCCATGTTATTCATTCAGTTGAATATCGTACAATAATATTCATTTCACTAATTCTCCAGGTAGGGTGACGAGCCCATTTTCGCCATGTTTCTATTCTCACGCTATCTATTTGAAGCCGTTGGTTAGAGCAGAATCTGCCATCTTTGTTAAACGCATTGAGTCAAATGGTAGCGCAACAATAGGGGCACTCGATTCGAGTTTTCGTTGCGCTCAAACACGAGTATTTCACTGTTTTCAGCGCATTTGTGTAATTATCTTGGTTCTTAACAACGAAGCAAAGCTGTTGATGTAAATTTTTAAGCATTCCATTGATTGTAGGCCAACAAATTAATGAATTAGTGGGACACCCTGCTTAGTATGGTGAAAATATGCACTTTACCCTAAATGTTTTGAAATGCCAGTAAAGCATATAAAACAAAAATTATCGCTTACACCGTGCCTGGGCCTACTTTGATGCTCTTGATTGCTGCACGTTCGCGTCGTGTAATAATCGGAGACAAATGAAAATCTGCATGGATAAATGGGCCGATTATTCGTTTGACGTTTTCAGCTGCGTCACAGAATATTGAAAATGAATTCGGCTGAATATGATCAATTTTCATTCAATGAGTTTGAATATTTGTAGCTCAGATTAAAATATTGCAATTGGCAGAGAAAATCATGGAGATTCCCAAACCGAACGCAACTGCAAAGTTTCGTTCGAATCGACGATGATCATATTTTGCGGTTAGCCAGTTTCTCATAGAATCCCTCAATGTAGCAAAAATTTCCCAGTTTGCATTTTATCGTCCTAGAAGTCATAAGCATTTAGTCGCCTTGATAGTACCTAGAAGGAACACTCCCCCTTGCAGCATCCATCGCAACAAAAAGCGATCTCAAAATTTCCTCCGCCACGAGACCGTTTTGTTACCATGATAAAAAATAGTATACACTTCAAATATAAAATACAAATCACTAAACTAAACACTATCTGGTTTGCATTGCACTACTTTTGGATGTTCTTTATTAGCGATTAGAATTGTTTTTTTTAATTTGCTTTTAGTCATTGTTAAGTAAATAGCTTAGCAGTGCGTGTGGTAAGTTGCCATCATCTGATTCAATAGTCCAAACTTGGCATAGTTTGTACGATAATGGCTTGTTATGTTCCGGTTTCGTAACTGCCGGAAAGGTATATAAAAATTAAGTTTAGATAGAAGTTCGACTGAATAAATACGACCCGAAATGATATCATTTACAAATGAGACCATTGCATATTCTCGGCGCTCTATTAGTGTTTGGATGTTAATGAGCATACAGCGAGCTTTATAAGATAGGAGAGGATATCGTGTCCAACCTAATTTGCGAAGTGCAAACAATAAAAATTGCTTTAGTACTGATTCTATTCTTTCTTCATGTGTGATTGAGAAAGGTGACCAAACTATGCTACAATATTCCAGTATTGACCTCGAATACGAGATGTACAATGTTTCAATTGTATATGTATCATTAAAATTGTAACTAAAACGCTTTATAAATCCAAGCATGTTATTTGCTCTATTGATGATTGTGTTGTAATGGTCAATGAATGTTAATTTTGAATCTAGAATAACTCCCAAATCTGTAACTCTTTCGCACTTTTGTACAACTTGATTTCCTAGAGTAATTGAAATGTCAGGAGTATTTTGTTTTCTACTAAAAGTTATTGCATCACATTTTTTTTTACGTTTAGTTGCGGAAGGCTTTTGTTACACCAGAGATAAAACATGTATTTCTTCCTATGATATCTTTATGTCTTGTTCGTTCCTTATTTCTAAAAAGAGCTTCTTGTCGTCGGCATTGATAAGAACTTTTATGTTTTTGAGAATGAATGAAATGTCGTTCACGAATAAAATGTACAAAAGAGGGCCTAGATGGGAGCCTAGAGGAACATGAATAGGATTCGATTTCTTCCCTTTGAATCTAACTATTTGTTTGACGGTTAGTTAAATATGATTCGAGTCATTTGAGAAGACCTGGTTCAATTCCTAATTTTTCCAGTTTGAATAATAGCAAAGGTATGTCGATACGATTAAATACCTTGCTGATATCTGTGTAAAGAGCTTTACTGTAGTTTTCATTATCCATTGCAATCAATGCGTAATTGACGAATTCTAGTAAATTTGTATTAGTTGAACGTCCTTTGAAGAACCCATGCTATATGTTAGTAATTCTGTTTTTGATTTGATTGAACAGTTTTTCGTTAACAATTCGACGGTAATTATTTATGTCAGATTTTTTGCCACTTTTAAAAATGAGTACCAGGTACGAGTTTTTCCATAAATTGGGGAAAATGCCAGATTCAAGCGACATGTTAAAAAGCCAAAACAGAGGATCTGTGAGTTCCGACGGTAAGTTCTTCATAAATACGGGCGGAATCCCGTCAGGTCCTGAACCTTTGGAGGCACCTAGTTTGTTTAAAGCGTCCATAATGTCGTGCACACTGACATGGCTGACGCCAATGTCTGTAGTGAATTCTGAGAAGAAACCGAAATATTCGCGATCACGATCTTCTTCAGAAAATGTGGTATAAATGTCTTGAAAGAAGGTTGCGAAAAGATTGCAGATTTGTTCCGAGTTGACACCAACATTTTCTTCAAGTTTCATTTTTGAAGGGAAGTTTTCTATTTTAAATTATTTTTGAAATGTTTTGGGCACGATTATATTTGAAGTTCGGCAGTTATACTCTTCAAATGCTATATTAATGGATAGGTTTAGTTGATCGCAAATGTCCAAATAGTTAGATAAATTCCTTTCATTTCGGATTTTTTGTACTTTTTGCGTGCCTTTTGTTTACGATTTATTAAATTTTTAATTTAACCCATTCATGCCCATGTTGTTTGTGGACAACAACGCATTTAAAAAGCTATAGCTTTTGTTTCTTTACGAAAATAAGTAAGGCTAATAAATGTGACTAATGCCTCTCATTTGAGAATTAACAGTTGCAAGGATCAGCTCTATAGCTGAAGTTATTGCAATTAGTCCGATTGGATTCCGATGTAGCAGTGCTTCTAGGGACAGTTTATGTTGAAAACGGAAAATGAATTTTTTATGCTAGAAGAATTGCATTGAGCATTAGAAGGTAAAAATTGAGCAGCTTCTAGCACTGCAAGGGAAGCACCTATATTTATGAAAAAAGGCTGTTCGTGTTTCTTGATCCTACCGTTTTCAAGAAACAATACTTTTGAAACCCTACATGCACTAGAAAAAAGTTGGGCATGAAGGGTTAATCGTTATACTAAACTGGATAACTCAAAATATCTAGTTTGGTATAACTTGTCGCCTAATTTTTTTCAGTGGCACTTGTTGAACTATTATATCAAAATTTCCTTGTAGTAATGAGTTCTTCGTTAAAGTTTGATGTAATTGCTATTAAAACTCCCCCTCCCGATTTCTTTTCAGACATGTGAATATCACGGTCAGCTCTAAACACATTTTAGCTGTTTCCGAAAACTTCCTCACTTCTAACACTTTCATCCTAACTAGTTTCTGCAGCCAAAATAGTTGTAGTGCTACTTCAAATTTTGTTTTGAATTTCATTCAATTTGGAGGCACTTTTCATTCTATTAAAATTTCTACTAACGTCTTCAGATGGCGTCGAATCTTGGCAAATTGCGGTATCCTCGTAGTTTTCTTCTTATAGGGAATGCGTCAATGTCGTCGAGAAGCCGCACTGTTGCTGTCTATAGCGACAATTCTCCAGTCACCAGTATGCGTTTAATCGGCCTAGAAACCATAGGAATTTTACCGCCCGTGACCCTCTTTATTAATTCCTTGGAGGAACGCGCTCCCCGCTAGCAGGATCCAACGAAAGCGCTCTCAAAATTGCAGGGTTCATTGTTTTCTATTACAATTTCCGAAAAAGTGCGATTAGATGCGAAGTATTCTAAAAAGCGATGAAACTATCTGTGCTGTACAAAGTACAACGCGCGAGTGCTCGTGTTACAGTATTTGGCACGAGTGCTGGGGGGTTAAGCAGTGTTTTTGTTGCTGACATTTCCCGTCTCGTTTGCAATGGTAGTGAGTGATTCAGACAGGGAGCCCTTCTGAGAACCAAGCTCTACAGCTCCAATTGGATCATGCTCAAAAAAGAATTATCAACTCCCCGTTTTATCAATCAAAATGTTCCTTTGTGGTGGAAAAAGACATGAAGAAGAGTAAGTAGTGTTTTAGTGGTTAGGCACGAACGTGAGTCCCAGTGAATTTCGAAAAGTTTTTTGAACGTTTGAGCTTTTCTTTTCTTTTATAGGAAAAAATTAAACAAAAGGTGAAAGTACGTACTATTATGCTAACGCTGCTGAGGTTTTCATGCGTCAACATCCAGGCCGTGTAATTGGAATGTACGATGTAACTGATCTAATGGCAACAGCATTTATTTTAGCCGCTAATACGAGGCTAGCTATATCAGGCTTCAAAACATCCGGAATATGGCCTTGTAACCGAAACGTATTTAACGATGAATCATTTGCGCCAGCGGAAGTAACAGCTCAGCCAAAAGTGGAGCTAGTTGCAACACCTACAATTACCATAGCGAACAATACAATCGAAAACCCCGGGGTTATCGAACAGCTACGTACACTGCAAACATCCTTTGAGAGCGAACTCGGATCTTCTTTCAGTGTGCCTCCGGAAAATATTGTACCAGTTCCAAAAATTAAGGGGCCAAGAGCTTCAAACCGAAAGCGAAAAAGCCAGAAGGCGATCGAAATTACATCTGCGGCATATCGCAAGGAATTGGCAGAAGTTGATGCTGGTAAGGAAATTAAATTAATCTAAAAGGCGAAAAAACCAAACAAATCAAAGCCAGAAAAAGTTTCGGAGGACTCACTTTGCGATCAATGTGGATCTAATTCAGTGGATGGATCTGGCTGGAGTAAATGCTTTAAATGCAGTGCTCGATTTCATGTAGTTTGCTACGGCGTAAAAAACATATGTAATGCTTGCAACGAATGAACTTGCGTGAATTTTTTTATTGAGTAATACTATTCATGAATTAAGATTTTCCTTGGTATGAACTATAATAAATAGACCATTTTTCAATCCCCAAATAGTGTTTCATGAATCTAGTTAACTTAACTGAGCCATGTCTTGGAAAAGGTAGTCGACTTCGCGGCACACCTAGCACTATCTGACTGTGTGCGATCGAGGAAGATATGACAGGAATGCAGGCAGCCTAGAGAATGGCGAGAAGATCGAGTAACCGCAAAAACTCATTCCAGGCTTTGCACAAAAAGTTATTGATTGACGTGATTGTAAAGGTCTCTCAATGATAACAATTATACTCTAAACTTGACCCCAACACATAGTTTTTCGCAAGGAATTGAACATACATATTGAGAAGACCCATAATCCTTTCGAAAAAAAACCGTTAGTAAATGTAAATCATGATATTTCGTGGGCTGCTTATCATTTCCCTAACATGTCCGTCTTACACCCACCATATGTCCGTTTCACCCGCAGCCAAAAAAATGTGCAGATTTTAAGACGTTTTCTATTTCATTGAAAAAGGGTACATAGTGATTTTTGTATACTATTTCACCTGGACACTCGAAAAACAACATCTGAAACTATAACAAAAAGTACTACTTTTTGGAAAAACATGCTTTCTATGTATTATATTTTAGTAGAACCTTAATATGTCCGTCTTACCCCAGTTCCCCTATGTCGAAATTGTACTGCATATTGTGATTGATACCCTCGTGCACAGTGGCCTACTAAGTTGCGAACGAGCGGCTCGTTTCCAATGCACCAACAACAACACTGTACCGGAAGAGAGAGAGAGAGAAAAACAAACAACATTCGGTTCAGCTAACGACCGAATTAATAATAACGATAATA
This sequence comes from Topomyia yanbarensis, assembly GCF_030247195.1. Classification (NCBI taxonomy): domain Eukaryota; kingdom Metazoa; phylum Arthropoda; class Insecta; order Diptera; family Culicidae; genus Topomyia; species Topomyia yanbarensis. The sequence continues at coordinate 31,961 of NW_026683847.1, read as the reverse complement.
GCAACAATGATGCTGACGCTGCTGCGACCAGATCCGGTCATCGCTCCGCACTTCTTCTTCGGTGTTAATTACGAATAAATGATAATAATTATAAATGCATGCTCAGGCAATAAATATAAACGAGTAAAAGTGGCCTTGCTTCGGTTTTGTTTGGGACCAGAGGAGAGTTGGTCTTCCTTTGCCTTTCCAAGTACGCTGGCTGGCTGGCTGGTTGGCTATTTGGAATCGGACGAGAGTGGTCAGAGGAATAATCCCCGCCGGTGATTATCGACATAGTTACACAAAATAGATACTCTAACGAACGACTCGGGTAATAACTGCGACCGGGCCGGGCACCGTTCCGGTTGGAGGTGGAATGGATTTTATTGCTGCATTTGTCCCCGGCTCTTGCGGCGGGTTATGATGAATGGAGCAAGTTGTAATTGCATATTCTATTCACTTTTCGATTTAGCATCAATTGATTTATTGCATATTTTAGATATCAGTTCATCGGAGTTTATGACGATACTGCAGACTAATTAAAATTGAATTATAATTTGGAACCATTGTTCTAAGTATGATGTAATATTGAATATTAAGTTGATAGTTTTCTATATTAAGATGGTGCTGAATAAATTTTACAGTACCTTGTGACGATGTTAGTTGAGTCAGTTTGAACGAGCTGCAACCGACACCAAGATTCATCTTCCTCGGAATTCGTCGGATACTTCTTTAAACCCAAGGCAAACAACAAACTGTTTCTTAGCCATTATATCCGCACGAGAACAAATTTTGCTACCAAATGACATTTTGCGTATCACTGCTACGCAACGCCTATTATATTTTTTCACTTCGAATAAACGCACAGTGTGTCAACACTAATCCATGGACTTCAACATATTTCGCAGAACCACAAGCTACAGCCCAACCAGTACATTCTGTTCAACCAGAAATTGTACCCAGTATTTCTAGTACTACGATCCCACTAAAAACCTATCCCAATTCAGTGAAGCTTGATGCGATAAAATTCTAGCCCATACCTACAAACATTTCACGATCAATTTACGCCATCGAATTTGTTCCTTTTGTCTTCGCCAATAGGCTTGCAACCACTCGAACAAAACCATCCGTGCGAGGAAAGCCCAGACAAACCAGCAGAACGAATAAATTCAAATTGAGAATTTAATTCTATACGGTCATAGAATTTTGGTGCAGTAATAAATTTCCCCTCAGAACGTTCCCTCCTATCACACTTCTTTCTTGCCCCCGGAGGGGGGAAAATTCGACGACTGCTTTCGCTTTTTTTCCCCAGCTCAACCAACCATTTCAGTTCTACTTTGGGCCAGTAGTGCTCCGTCCACCATCACCTGCTTCTAGTGAAACCACTGCTCCCAACCCGCCACCACCACCACGTACGTGAAATGTTCTAGTTTTAATCCTCTTTTTTCCACTCCCCGCCCGGACCAGAAAATGGATACTATTTCCACTGCAGCAGCAAGCAGTACCCTGCACTGGACGGACGGGCGAGTTCAGTGGCGCAGTTGGTTTCCGTTTCAGTACACGTCTATCTACTTCCGGCGGGTGTGTGTGTATATATGTTTGTAGTAGGCCTCAACGAAATCCCGCTCCCCACACTTCATTATTCAAGTACATTCGCAACGAGTCAAGAGTCGTTGATCTGATGTGTCCTGTCCATGTGCGCGTCGTTTTATGGTGCGTCAGGATGGGGGGGGGGACATGTCGAAAGCTCCGCTGTGTGTGTGGTTTGATTCTACCTTCCCTGTGCTTTCGGTGAGTATTGCATGTGATATCCGAGCAGCAAACGTCGGGACTCGAACACGACTGCCACTCATTGGCATTATCGGATTGTTTGGAAAGTTTCTGTCATACCGACCGTCTACGGCAGTTGAGTTTCCTGTTAGGCAGCCGAACCGTCAACCAGCGCACGGTTGGTCGTTGCTCCCGTCGAGGGAGCTCCGTGATGAAACTTTGTCGTCGTTGACGTTGAATGGAGCGGTCTCGTTGATGACAAACTGAATGAAATTTGAAACAGTTTGGTGGGTTTTTTACATTCCCGAATGAAAGGAAAATTGGACGTTGCCTTCTTAATTCTGTATTTTGGGTGTCCGATCGTCAACTGAACATATTCGTTTGAAAGTATAGAAACTATTTAAATGAAATGCATATTTGTCGACGACATAGTAGGCGTTTAAATTTAAAAACAAGTTATTTTCTTTAAATTCGCTACCAGCGTTGCCAATGTTCTAGATTAATCTGGAATCTTCAAGATTTTTCGTAGGTGAGCAGATATTTTGGCAGATTTTATTTGTATGGTCAGATTTTTCCAGATAATCTGAATTTTACGTTTCACTAGGGGATAACACTTCTGAAGATCGACTCGACTCTTGTTGTATCTTTCCTCGAATTTAATAATTCGTCAATATGAAATAAAGTAGTACTGATTACTATTATCGATCCTTTAAAGAAAATTGTTTATGTAACGTGTAGGATTAGTAGCAGCCAAATTTCATCTAGTAGGATATGGTGCCTATTACAGCAGTAGAGCCTATTGTTACCCTGTTTGCATCTCTTTCCTTCTGTAAATTTATTTAAGAAGGCTCAATGTGTTAGCAGAGCTTAGCGGCGGATCTTTCAAGTTTTTACAATAAAACTAATAAATTAAAGGGTTGTGTGCAAGACACGACCACGGTTACATTGAAAATGCAGCATTAATACAGGGAATTTTCTAATTCAATTACTTTTCCATTGTGTATTCGTCCTGATAAGAACGGTTTGCAGATAACTATGTTTTGTGATACTCGACGAGAATGCTTTGAAACGATTCGAACCTTGCCGGCGATTTGCTTCTGCGTATACACAAACGAACATTCCCGTAGCTCTTCCAAATGAGCACTTTTAGAAACAAGCCGATCTCTTTAATAAATTTTCAGTGCAGATAGAAGGCCAACCTTTTGTACGACAAATGAAAATATTTTCATCATTAGTTTTGGTGTGGCTTTCGCTTAGTGGCAGGGTTGCCACATACACTGATTTTCTTGAAGGTATTGCAAAAAACTTCTGGTTTGTAAATTATTAATTTGAAGAATATTTGCTTATATTATAATGATAAAAGTACAGAATTAACAAGCACAAAGTTAATACAAGTTGATAAAAAGATTTTTCTAATTCATTTTATTTCCATTATATATTCCTTGATATATTCGTCCTAATAAGTACGGTTTGCTGATAACTATGTCTTGTGATACGGGACGAGAATGCTATGAAACGATTTGAAACTTCCACTTTCCACTTAACCTTGACGGAACTCAAGGTTTTGCATCATAGCCTTTATCCATCTGTATTTAGCGAATCACACCTCTTCTGATTCGCTATCAATGTTTTAGGTGTCTTCTGGCGATTGTACAATAGCCGTATAGGATAAAGTCTAATTCTACACTAAGAAACAGTCCTATATACCGACTCTTCCACGCCAAGGTAGGACTTTCAAAGCTTTGGTTTAAAAAACCGTATTTAAAAAAACTAACTTTCATTAAAAAACTAACTTTGAATTGGCTTAAGATGAAGCTGTCGAATTGCACAAAAAGTTTTTGTGTGGCAAGCGAACTGTAGATGTGTCAAAATAAGCCAGTTTTTTTTATTAAATCTGGAACCGTCTACCGACAAATCTACATTTACAAATACCTCCAAAAATGACTTCTTGAGGTCTCATGAAGGTCTGACACTAGCTTTGTAATACTTTTGCTTTACTAAACAGCGGTAAATGTTTCAACACTCCAACACTTCACTCTGTCAGAAAATGTAGGGCCATCAGAAGCTAAAGCTTCTTAATATCGCACTTCTGATCCTTGCTTCAAAATTATCCAGTGCTCTGCGTCAATCTTTCGAGTTTGAATCGCTCATATGATAGTCGGTCTTTGCCAGTATTGCTCTTCTCCCATCCATTCTTCTTCTGGGCCGCCGATGAATCAAGAGCCCTTGTCGTTGTGTTTATTATTTTTATTACGCATAATAAACATGTCGTTTGCAATTTGGAATTTAACCCAATTATGGAAACGTGTCTGATAGGAAGAGTAGTGATACCAACTTGTTATTAACATTTCGCAGTGAATTTCTTCAGATTCATTTGGGATATCTTGTACACTTTTTGTATGCTTGCTTTGTACTGCAAACTTTGAAAATGATCATTGAAGGGTTAATAAGAAGCAATACTCCCGATGGTTGGCTGTTCGGAGTTCAAATAGCTCGTTTCGAATTCTCGGAAATTAATTGCGAGCGACTTTCGTACATATTACTAAGATCATATTATCTATAGATGAATAGATACCTCTATTATAATTCACACGACTTTGTCCTTTTATGTAAAGTCCCGCGGAAGAATAATTATAAAAATGCCTATTCGAACGGCATACATATTTCTACTGGAAGTCACACACCTGAAAACTTTTATCTAAAATGAAAGGACAAAGCGCGTGAGTACTTAGCTAAATCACAATATCTACCAAAATATATCCTGAATCATCTCCCTACCTACTAACACCAATCCTATCCTGCGATACTTGTGGATGATGCAGACAATTCCTCGGTCATAATAGTCACAAGTGTTGAACTAACATTCTTTCCCATCCCAAAATTGACCTGAATGGGCGTGGCCATCTACGTTACTATAATCTTAGTCTCTTTAAGTTGCACGTTGAGTATGATTTACTACTCTAAAGTGTCATACAATTGGTTCAATATGCAATAAAGCAGTTTCAATGTTAAAAAATATAAAAATGTGTGTCTGCCAGATCTTGTTGACGCAGTTTACTGCAGCGTGTTGAGATCCTTTTCCTTGGCGGTGAAGCATTAGTAGCCTTAGCCGTCGCAGTTTGGGGGGTCATCCAGTCTGCCTTCTCTCGCGTTGTCGTTCACGTCCATGTCATCATCGGTACTGCTTTCTTGGTCTACACGGCCAGAGATTCTTATTTGTTTCTTCTTCTTACGGGTCGCTGTTGTAAATCCGTCTACAACGGTATTTGTTTCTTTATTGGTGATGCTAGTTGTTCATTTCCTTCGCTGATTCGTACTAGATAGTCACGTAAGAATGTATTGGTTTAATCATTCGCATCCTCCCAATACGAATGCCATTCCCTAGTGCGCGGTGCCAGATCATGCATACGAACGTCCACCATGTCATATACACGGGGATCTTGATTCTGATGCTTATATAGGTTTATATTATATTATATCGCGGTAGGTAGGTATTTTAGTGTGATATATTTAAAGCGTGATATACTCAAAACAACACAAAAAATTACATTCAAGCATTAACCAATGTATTTCTATAATATCCAGATTATTAAAATTAGTGTATTCGAAGAGACTACGATTCATACAAATGGCCTCATCTCCAATTGTTGATGTTGATGATGAACAAAAAAGGCGTAAAAGTTATTATAAGAAACATTTCCGAAAAAAAGAATTGTTCGAAGATTTGAAATTTTATACAGCAAAACTATCTGAGAATGAGTTACTGACAATAAATATTTCTGCACGAAAAAATATGCACTGAAAAATATTGTGTGTAATTTTACACATAATAAAAATTTAAATAGCAAAAAAACATTTTTTTTTGTATTTTGTTAACAAAAAGCAAAAGAGAAAAGAAACATTTTGAATGTGATTGCATGATGAAGAACTTATCAGTGAATTTTTTTTCTAACGATAACTTTATATATGTTTTTAAATTTCATAAAAATTGGCAATAAAACTGTAATTTTAGAACAGAATATGAAGTTTAGAATCAATTCAAATCATTTTACAAAAAGAGTCCTTGTTGATAAAGACATTTTGTACTAATTAGTTAATTCGCCGAGGAATATGAAGTCATTGTCACTGCAACTCCTAATGTTCCTGAATATCGAAGATGGTAGCTTCCGTGATCAGTTCGACCAGGAGCGCGAAGTTGTTGGTGACGTCGCAGACTTCCTCAAGTTATCACAGCAAATTGTTGGAAAAATGCCTCCGAAGGACGAATTAAAGGTATTGTTTCAGGATAATTGCCTAACCTCTCCAACAATCAAGCAATAAGGTAAATCCCTGAATAACGTCTCCGGTAGCGGAAACGGTCAGAGTGATGGCGTTCAATATTGGATGAAGAAGGGTACGACGAGCGTTGCGAACAATCTAGTGAGATTCTTCTTTTTGTATTTATAATTTTCACTTTCGTGGGTGTGTTTAATGGAATGGTTTCACTCAAATCCAAATGATTAACTGTGCCTATAGCAGGTGTGCGGCTCATGCATGTTTGTGTTCGTCATAAGTGCCGTTTCCAGACATAACGCAGTTTTGATAATGAACACAGAAGGTAATTGAGGTACGCCTATCTGTTGTAGATACAGGTCGAGTAGTGAAATTTAAAGGAGATGTAAACATCATTTTTAGGGCGAGTAAAGGAGCTTTATCTTAGGCTTAATAGCCAGGGCAAGGTGTAAATACCTCTGTCCCATCCCAAAGGACCAAAGGAGTGACATTAACCTTCTTAGCAAAGTCACTCCCAACGATTTATCATATCCCCTTCAAACAGAAACGGTTGGTACGGTTGTCCTCGTTTCTTCCTCCTTTAAGTTTCAAAACGATTCGTCATTCAAATCATTCATTAATTGAATAATTTGATTGTCGTTTAATGTTGAAACATCTTTAAACCAAACTCTGCACAGTAGGCCTGGCCGGTTTAATATTTGCGACACATCAAAATATGCTTCAAATATTAATATTGACAAGAAAAACACTATTGAATAACTGTAGTGTATTCCAGGGTGCTTTTCAATACTGGCTGTGTAAGGGTTAGAATAGAATAGAATTCAAATCATTTTGCAAAACATTCTGAAATTAAATAGTATGAATTGTTCGTATAGCGATTTGGCAACATTCAGAAGATGCTACACGTTCTTCCACAATTTCAACATTTCCTATAACTTTTACGTGAATCATATTGATGACAACTTGCAGATAATGGCGTGGTTTCTGTTGCAGGGCTAAAAGCTATAAATTTGCAAAGAACATTGCAAGATAGCTAGGATAATCCATCAATTTGAGTTTTTAAGTTGGGCACCGATTTCTACAAAGCCTTTCTCATATAGAAAATCGTCAACCTAATCCCAACATATTTTTTTAACTTTTTTAGGTTTTCTCTACCTAAACAGGAGCTTAGCAAGGGGTATGCAGTGAGGGGCTACCCCTCCCCCATATTACACGGTCTTCCCTGAATCCCTCCCCCCCGCAAGTTACCCCCATCATGCCCTCCCCCAAATCTAGCCACCTCCCTTCAAAGCTCCCCAACAGATCATCCTCAAACTTCCACCTTATGCACCCTCTTCAGACGCGCCCCTCTCTCGTTCCTATCACCTTCACCCTGCAGGTATACCAATATAGATTGGGGTGGTTCCGTTTTGGGTTATTCATCCCCTTCACACACACACACACCTTCGCATGATCAAATAAGTTAGCCGAAAGACAAAGTTAGTGCTAATTAAGCTAATTAACCCTTTCATGCCCAACTTTTTTCTAGCGCATGTAGGGTTTCAAAACTATTTTTCCTTTAAAACGGTGGGGTCAAGAAACTCCAAAAACCATTTTTCATAAAGGTAGGTGCTTTCCTTGTAGTGCTAGAAGCTGCTCAAGTTTTACCTTCTAATGCTCACTGCAATTCTTCTAGAATATTTACAATAGTCCAACTGCGTGGAAAACGTAGCCAAAAACTTGTTTAAATTGACAAGTTTTATCAGTTTTCACTAATGTTGCAACATAAAGAAGTTATATGAAAAATACATTTTCCGTCGTCAACGTAAACGGTCCCTGGCAGCACTGCTCCATCGGAGTTCAATCAGACTAATTGCAATAACTTCAGTTCTAGAGCTGATCCTTGTAACCGTTTATACTCAAATGAAAGCCAATAGTCACATTTATTAGCCTTACTTGTTTTTGTGAGCAAATCTTGCCTCAATCAAAAGTTATAGCTGTTTAAAAACGTTGTTGGCCACATACAACATGGGCATGAATGGGTTAAATATTATATATTTTTGTTTTATGCAGGAGCGGATCCAGAATAACGTTTACTAGGGTTTGAAATTTCTATTTCGAAATGAACACATTACGCAATACGTAATAACCTCAATTAATAAAAACTAGTGAGAAATTTGGTTTGAAATGATTTCAAGTTTGAAACTAGTTTAAAATTTCTTAACAAGTTGAAAATTTTCGGCGGGGTTCGAACCCCGGATCCTCCTCCTTGATCCGCCGCTGATTTCAAGCGCTGTTTCAGTGTCGACAATTACCATCTCAAGCATCTCTGTAGCATTGTAGAATCTTCGATTGGCCTACTTTGGGTTCTTGAAAATGCTATGTAATTATCGAGCTTTATGTGCTTATTTTGATAAATAATAAAGACGTGAATCGTACGATGAAAGTTTTTAAAAATTGTGGCTCATTTTACAATTTTAGAATGAAGGACTCCGGTTCCTTCAGATTTGACCACTCTCACCATTTGATGGCGCTACAGTTTGATGTTTCTGTTGAGTGTATCAAAAGAGAAAATCATCAACGCATGCCTAGAAGCTTAACTAATGGCGTTTTCGTTTTTGACTATCCACTACACCGGTGTAGTTCATCAATATTTTGGGTCGATTTCAGTCGACAATGCTTGAACAAATTTTCGCAAACTTAATACACCCTACAGTACGCAGCATTTAGGTGCAATGGAAAAAGAGTGAATCTTCTCATGCAGCGGAAATCGAACAATTGGAACCATTGATCTTCTACAATAAATTTCTAATAAGATCGCATCGAACAAATTTGTAGCTTTGTAGCTGTACTTTAAAACGTTTTATTCAAGTTTTAGCCGTTAATCCAGAGGCAGATATCTGAAACATTTGTCAACAATACATCTGTATAAACGGTACTGCACGGTTCTGACGGTACTAGGACGTCCACACGAGTGCGTAGTATAATTTGTATATTACCCAACAATTAAATGATCGAATGTGACACATACTTGTGCCCACCCAGCTCTAGTGTTCTCCAGTACCAGTCAAGAAAACTACTAAAGAAGCGACATGATATATGGCCATTCAATTTACCCTAGTAGCCTTTGTCTACCACCAAAATATCAGCTGCATACTCGTAATCGGTTGGGTTGGGTTTCCAGCATGTACTACGTCTCGAGGTAACCAACGAGCACCGACTGGCAACATCATACACCACGTCTCTGCGGCAATAGCGAGCAAGGGACTCATCATAAATTACGTAACGCTTTTAGGGAAAGGGGGGTCTGGCAAATTTGACGTATTGTTACATATGGGGGAACGTTACGTAACATGTTTTTACTGAAGATTTTTTTTTCAAGGAATTTGGGAGGGGGATAGAGAAATTTGTGACAATTTGTTACATGGGGGAGAGGGGAGTCAATTTTGGGCAATTTTTCCGTTACGTAATTCGTGTATGGTCCCCAACATGCGCGATGAAACGCATAAAGCAAAATGCTAACACAGCTCTCACCTGAGATGATCCACCCATGTGCGAAGATCCGCACAAACAGTAAAATGCAAATATCTATCGATGTGCCCCGACAGGGCATGCAGCGTAGATAGCGTGCACGCTTTACTTGTTTGCACGGTAATAGGGGGTGCTGAACATAATTGTGACATTGCACAGTTTAGATTTTGGCCTACTTAGGTACTTTTCCCAGGCTGGCAGTGTTCTAGCGGAATATAGTATTTGAGCATTTTTTTAATCTAAGGATTTATTTGAAACGGCTCAATGCGTTAGCACAACTGAGCCGTGGGTCTTTTAATTTTTTACAATAAGTAAAAAAAAATAAAATGCTATGAATGTCGGTCTTCCAGATCTTGTTGACGCAGTTTACTGCTGGGCGTTGAGATCCTTTTCCTAGGCGGTGAAGTCGCTTGGGGGTCATTCAGTCTGCCTTCTCTCGCGTTGTCGTTCCCGTCCATGTCATCATCGGTACTGCTTTCTTGCTGCTCACAATCAGAGGTTCTTATTTGTTTCTTGTTCTTACGGGTCGCTGTTGTAAATCCGTCTTCATCGGTATTTTCTTCTTTATTGGCGATGCTGGTTGTTGGTTTGGGAGTTTGGTTGTCGTGGTCGTTGTACCTGCATTATTGGTTAATTGGATCGTTGTTTTTGGTTTAACTGAAGGTGTCGGTGGTTGCTTGTTAGAGTTGGCTGTAGTAGATGAGTTTTAACTAGTTGCTTCGGCACATGTTTTTCCGTAGTGGGCTGTATGGTTACAGAATTGGCATGTTGGGGTCTGTCCGGGATATGTGATTAGCGTTGTTTGCTTATAGGTTACGTAGTCCCTCAGTGATTTGCATTCGATAGTCATGTAAGAAGGTATTGGTAACAGATTCTACTTCTCCATATTGCGACATGATTTGTTTGATGTAATCTTTCTTAGTGCGCGGGGCCAAATCATGGATACGTACGTCCACCATGTCGTTTTCCATATGCACCGGGATCTTGATTCTGGTGTTATTAAACTCGACCTCGTGTTGCATGTTGTTCTTTTCAATAAAGTTTTTTCCAGCGTTAAACATATAAACGTGATCAAAACACAGTTTTTAACGTGATGTAGCTGGATGTACGTAACTTCAGCGAGATTAAATTCCATTTAACTTTAACTAATTGCTCCACTTCCGGAACTGTGGGTCTAACACGAGTTTTATTAAAGTTGATCGAAATGGTGTTATCCCGTAGCACGGGCACTTCTGTTTCATTTGGCAAACTCATTTTACTCCGCAGCCGGGGGTAACAATACAATATTGTTTGTGCACTGATATGATATGGACTGCTTGTGCGATAGGCACCGATCGGCTTGTAGGCAGAATCGACTTTAGCTTCTGCTCAGGGCGAGATGTGAAGGCAAATTGATGATTTAAAATTTGATCTCGACGTTTCCTGCATTTTAAAATCATTTGGCGTTACAATGCAATTTTTTCAAAGGTTCCGGTTATTGAGTAGTAAGCGTGACCGTCACCCACCCCAGTTAGTTTGGGTTCAATCCCAGCCGGAGTCGTTGAGATTTTTTGAGCTGAAAAATTTGCGATTTCGTCTTCCTTCGGAAGAGAAGTAAAGCCGTTAGTCCCGGACCAAGTGTTGATAGGTCGATATCTAGGGTCCAGATGGGGGAGTCACCTCTTTGGCTTCGGTGATTGGCACTCAGTGCGGACAGAGGCCAACGGGATAAAAAAAAAAGAATATTTAAGCAAGAAGTACTGTAACCAATCTATCGATCTTTACAACTAAACCCTTAAAAAGGCATTTTAAAATGAAACAGAACAGAACCATTCTTCAGTTGGGAATATAATGCGAATTGGAGAATGATTTATGAACTTGTGACAGATGTTGCTTGACAATCTCATTTTCAATATTTGCGGGCCTAAACGGGAGTAATATTTTCAATAAATATCTCACTTGAAAGCGCAATTTAATCTTATTTGAATAGCTCCCATGTAGTTGGTAAATGTTTTAATTAAAACAAACATTGTTGTTGACACACCCCAAACAAAACCAACAAGTTGGCAACATTGATAAAAGTAAGATGGTTATGTTCTTGGAAAACACCAGCTATCCGTAACCCGTTCTAGTGCTTTAGCTAACAATCCTTTAAACATTCCGGTCGGGTTGTTTGCGTTATTTTTCGCACACACTGTATGCGTATAATTTATCGCAAACATTCGCCGGAATTGAATGATGCAAATTGGCGATTGTTATTCCTGCGGGACCCGCAAATGCTCTGTCAACCGTCAATAGATTATAATTTAACAACATAAAACGCATAAAATTCACCATCCCCATCCGAAACGTACGGGAGCCATCTCCGGTTGAAACCGTAGCAAATGGAGGTGGTTGATAAAAAATGCATGAACGAGTAGCATAAAGAGGGGGGGGGGGGGGGAGGGGGGCTAATAAACAGTCAGACTGCCGTACATAAACACCATCACAAGCATCGCAACCATCGCAACGAAGGCGGCGGCGGCGACGGCGGTGTGCAGGCATGCCGCGCGATGAATGCCAAGTGAGACATTGTGGCGCGGCGTAGCACCCGGTGCATATTATTACGTATCCATGGTGAGCGTACGTACGCAAAGGTGTATAGGTGGAAATTTACAGCGGCACATTCGTTTTATTTTGCGCGGTAGAGGAAAGCTGGGTAACCGTGGGAGTTTTTTGATTTTTTTTCGTTGAGTTAGGGAGCGAGTACCTGTTAAATGAATTAAATATTTTATTTTAAACCACGCTTTTTTCGTTTTCCTTGATCGGCTGTTCTTTTTTTATGGGAGCATTAAGCGTTTGAATTAAATTCAATGAAAAGCGCGTGGAACTCCGCCTAAACTTGATATAAATTCCATTGGAGAAGAAGCGATGGATAGGGGGCGGGTGCAGGGCTGAGAATGAGGTACGAATCTCGTTTTGTTTCACGAATACTAAAATTTCGGTTCTGTCGTCGGTACATTTTGGACCCTAGCAAGAAGGGACGGTAGGAGAAAGGGTTCATGGCGGGGAGCGACTTTGTTTCGTTTTGTAGGAAAACAAATTGATGATAAATTTAATGAAATTAAAGGTGGAAATAATGAAGGATACGTGTTTTGAAATTGAATTTCTGCTTTCGACTCTGCGATCGCGTGTACGAATTTAATTTTTTTTTTTTTTTGGATGAGACCGAAACCTCAACCGAGTACAGATTCAGGTAGGTTTCGAATAATCGGTCGGGTGTAGTGGTAAACGCGCACTGCTGCAGGTGAGGAAGCGTGCCCGGAATACCGGGTCAAAGGAAATTGGACCGGAACGAGGGGGCACGGTTCGTTACTAACCGAGTGAAAAGCTAGACTTTGCTCGTAAAAACGTTGTGACAAGGATGCTCTAGATTGAAAGATTGACTTGCCCTTCATTCGGTTCCCACTTGCTTCCCGCCTGCTGTGGTTGCTGTGTTTTAGATCTAAATTACGGCGCTCGGATAGGGTTTCGAATTTATAGGTTAGGGTAGTTAGAAAATTAGGAATTTCCAATTTCACATTCCTTCAGATGTGTTTGACGCATGAATTAATTTCTCTCTGTCATTTATCAAATATATTTTAGGTCACAAAAGTCAACTTCTGATTGACACCAAAATGCGAATCACAATTCCCCAAGAATAAAACTTTTGTCTATACTGAAGATAAACGGCCCGAGAATTAATTCTTCTTCAAGCTGTCCGCATTAGTCCGATATTTAGTATGTGATTCCTAAACTTCATACGGCTTACCGGCGAATTCACCAACTGATCGTTTGAACCGTCTGTCGTTAAGATTAATCGCCCAAATAGTTGGTACGCTTCTATCCGTCTTCTTTATTGGCTGCGTCGCTTTGCGACCTCCAGAACCAGGCCCGGCGTGGAACGTGCCCCAAAAATCTCTGACGGATTGCGGGCAAAGTTTTGCGTTCTTTCGGTGGCGTCCGTCGTCGGTGTCGGTGCGAAGATTTTAATGGGGACAACTTTCGGTCTGTTTGTTTGTGCCATCATCCAAAGGAAAAGATTAATCGTCCTGCGAAGCGAAGCAAATGAGAGTTAGTTGCGATGGTAGCCCGCCTGCTACGATTGGTTGGGTTTCGTACACCTTGCATTTAGTAGCAGGTGGCGGCGGTGGCGGCGAAACGTAATTTCCAAACTGCCGTTAAAGACATCCCGGTGAAGGGTGGTTTTCGCAAAGGGATGCGTCACATGGAAGACAATCTTTGCTGAATTATGACCGCAAACCCACTCAACAGCTTAGGTTGTCGTAAATATTTGATTAAAGAAGAGAAACTTTGCGTTCGTAACTTAACGTTTTGAGTCAAAGTCACTCGTAAGCTTCGACATTGAGGATAGTTGATGCTACGTAGGAGTGGAAACGTCTGGGCTGGGATATTAAGCTTAACAACCGCAAATGTGTCGGTAAGTCTAATTGAGTTGCGAAACTTTTGAAAATACACAGTATGGTTTTGAAGTTTTGCTCTGGTTGGCTTATTCGCTAATAGTCGTTGGCTGGGTTTGTTTCCATCAACTGCACAGAAATATCATAGCAAAAATCAGAAAACTTATACGTTACCATTGCAAATTTAGCAGAAAGTTTAGCCTTCTAGGGCAGGTGAGCAAGTTATGGTTGGTCTTTATTTTACTGATTATTTGAATGACGGCAAACTATTCTTGTGCAATTAGTCAACCAAGCACCGAGTTTTCCATATGAAATTTGGTAGATTTTTAAGCTATTTAACAATTCTTTCGACTAGTTGAATACGCACAAAAAAATAATTTTTTTTTTAGTTTTGGCGTCAAGCAAAATGATCCGTCACTGACAACTTTTTTTAATTTATTTCGTTTATTTGACACGGATCATAGCGGTAGCTTAACTGAGCCGTGGATCTTTCATGTGTTTCTTCGCCGATATTGCTTACAGTGGTTTTTGGGGTGCTGAATGCTGCTTTTGCAGTTGTCAATATGGACTGAACAGCTGTCACAAATTTGGCAACCGTTTGTGTTAATTAAGTTTTTTTTTGTATTTTTTGTGTTTCGAATTCATCTCGTCAGTAACTAGCACCATCTGGGTGTCTAGTTAGACGATGTATCTGAACTAGTACCCAAATTAGCACTAGTTAGACACAAAAAATTCCAAACAGTTCTCACGACATATGTGAACGCCTAAAGCCACATGTCCCGAGTGATGTCCCGGGAAGCAAATATAGCTCTGGTTTGCTGACGAGAAAGCGAAGACGAACTCTTGTCTTTTGGTTCAAGAAACCAAACGCCTGGTATTATGCAATAAAAATTGGACTAAACCGTTTTGCGCGTTAAGGGCACAAGACCTAATTTTAATTAAGTTTTGTATTTTTTGTGTTTCGAATTCTTTTTAATTTTTATTGCATAATACCAGGCGTTTGGTTTCTTGAACCAAAAGACAAGAGTTCGTCTTCGCTTTCTCGTCAGCAAACCAGAGCTATATTTGCTTCCCGGGACATCACTCGGGACATGTGGCTTTAGGCGTTCACATATGTCGTGAGAACTGTTTGGAATTTTTTGTGTCTAACTAGTGCTAATTTGGGTACTAGTTCAGATACATCGTCTAACTAGACACCCAGATGGTGCTAGTTACTGACGAGATGAATTCGAAACACAAAAAATACAAAACTTAATTAAAATTAGGTCTTGTGCCCTTAACGCGCAAAACGGTTTAGTCCAATTTTTATTGCATAACCGTTTGTGGTTCAGGCATTGAAAACTCCTTTTTGGGTTGGTTTTCCGTGGATTCGTTTGCAATCGGTAGAGATGCATTCTCCTTTGTATCTTCCGCGCAAGCTTGTACGTGGTGTGCTGTCTGATTACAATACTTGCACGTAGGAGTTTGCCCCTCATGGGTGCATAACGTAGTTTGATTAATAGTAGCTTCGTGGGTTTTAAGTTTTATAGTCAAGTGGGAGGGGACAGGTATTTCGATCCGCCCGTGTATATAGAAAAAGACTATGTAGCTTTACATCTACAAATAGTTTTTTTCTATATACACGGGAATCTTAATTCCTCCTTTATCACTTTCAGCCACGTGCTTCAAATTGTTCTGCTAAACGAAACGTTCAGCTTTGGCTAACATGTTGAATGATATGAGTACTACATTGCGAAGATGATGGTACTGAAGATACATAACCTCCTTGAGCCTAAACCGCATCTTCACCTTCAGCAGGCATTCCACTTCACTAAAACTCAATCGTATAGAACAGAATTTAAAGTCAATGACCGCTGTGTTAGGTCGAAGCAGAGTTTTTTCGTCAACTTTACTGATTATGGCAAGAAGAAATTAAATGTTTCCTTTGTGCTCGAGACAATGCACACTAGATTGAGAGGTTGCTAGTTGTTGTTCACTTCTCGACAAACATATGATTACGGCCTAAAAGCCAATTGTCAAAATCCACTTTTAATGGAAATTCCGAACAAACCGTTACTAGCTGAACACAGTTCACAACAGTTTATGAAAGAGAAAACTTTTCTCTTTCGTTTACTACCAACATATGTGATTGGCATGTAACGGTTTGTCCGGAATTTCCATTCAAAGTGGATTTTGACAGTTGGCTTTTAGGCCGTAATCATATGTTTGTCGAGACTTGGTTCGATTGTACGTCTGACTTGGGCAGAAGAAGAAAGTAGACGGGTCACTGACAACTTGTTAAAAATATAGTGCTCGGAAATCGAACTAATCGGACATTCAAATCAAATCGAAAATAAAAACAACAGCCCCCTATTCGGGCAGAGGATACTGAATAAAACGGAGTTGCGTATCGCAACTACAACGTTTTAAATTAATATATTGTCTTCGAATTCATAAATTTTCGTACAGACTGAAATACTATACTAACTTAAACCTATTTTCAATTTGAACATTTCTCTACTTAAGTTAAAGTCAAAATGATGAAAAACGCTATTGAAGAGCTGACAGCAAAATCTATCGGGTTATTCTGGCCGTACTGCGTGCGATGAGTAGAGCGCCGAAAGAAGTCCATTCTCCGCAGAGACCTACCAGGAACGTTGAAGTCCAGCATAGCGAGAAGCAGAGGGCAGTCAATGTTGTCAGCGAGAAGATCGAACACAAAAAGTCGCTGCAGAAAAACTCGTTTCGTAGCGTAGGCAGGTTGATAAGAGCACAACGATGCTCATACGGTGGTAGTTCAAATCGATTTCGCCAGGGAAGCCGTCGAAGGGCGTACCGGACGAAGCTCTTTTGCACCCGTTCTATGCGATTAATGTGTACGGTGCGATACGGGGCCCAAATCTTGGGTGTTTCGTTTGATGAGTCCTAGTACTGCAAAGGCTTTAGCAGTAACTGCATTGAAGTGTTCGATGAAACATAGCTTACGGTCAAGTATAACACCAAGGTCCTTGATTGATGAAAATCGTTTTACTGGGGCAGCGCTCACTGCATACTCAAACGTAATTGGTGAGAGTATTCGTGTGAATGTGATTATGTTGCATGTCTGAATGTTTAAAGTCATTCCGTTTCTATCGCACCAACTCATGATCCTATCTATGTCCATCTGAAGTGCACAACAATCTACCAGAGTTGTTATGATGCGATAAATTTTCAGATCATCTGCGTACATCACCTTACACGATGTCAATTCGCTGCAAATGTCATTCACAAAGAGCACGAAGAGAAGAGGTCCAAGGTGACTCCCTTGAGGTACACCCGATGTGATGTCGAATGGGTCTGAAAGTATAGTTCCAAGTCGCACCGATGCACTGCGGTTTGTAAGGTACGAGAAGATCCAATTGGCCTCAACTTTTCAACAGCTAGCTGATGAGGAAGGCGATCGAAGGCTTTGAAGAAATCTACATACACTGCATCAATTTGTTGTCATTTCTCTAATTTATCAATCAGCGTTGACACATAGCTCATTAGGTTCGTCGTTGTTGAGCGCTTTCTAACAAACCCATGCTGATCTGTAGTGATGATGTGTTTTACTGCAGGGTAGAGAATATCTAACAGCATACTTTCAAAAACTTTTGGGAGGCAGCTCAGGATTGAAATTTCTCTGTAATTTATGACGTCATGGACGTTACCGGCTTTATGAATTGGTGTTATTAAAGCCTCCTTCCACTTGGCGGGAAAAATACTTTCACCGAGAGAGCGATTGAAAAGCATGGATATCGGTACAGCTAACGATGAACACGGCTGTATTCCGTCCGATCCTGGTCCTTTTGAACCATCAACACCACGTAGATTGGTGTACACTTCGCGGTCGGTGAAAGATGTTACAGGCAAATTCAAGGAGAACGTCGGCAGACTACTCAGGTACGATTCAGACAAAGGTGGTGGGTTATTACTTAGCACACTTTGAAAGAAAGACGAGAATAGATTTGCTGACTCCGCAGGTGTCGTTGAGGTCCTGTCACGGTAGTTCACGTTTTCAGGAAAACCACGGGTTGATGTTTTGTTCCGAAAATAAGCCCAAAATTGCTTCGGCTCGTCCTTCATGTTACTCTCAAGTCGTGAAACGTATGATCGAAAGCAAGATGCATTCAATGATTGAAATTGTCGCTCTAAATCTCGCACAAACGATTTATCATTTTCACCCCTTTTCCGGAAAAATCGTTTACGAGCCTTCCTTAACCGATTTCGCAGATTGCGCAGCTCATCGTTCCACCAGGGGTGTGTATTTGTGCAACGGCGCTTTCGTCTTCTCAGAGGCACGTGTTGTTGAAAAATTAAGTCCAATTCGCGATAAAACCTGTCCACAGCCTCGTCGAGTTGTTGGGTGATTCGTCAATAGTGCAGTGAGTCACTTTGATTATGAAACTATTTTTCCGTTCTTATTATCGTTGAAAATAATTTGTCGCATGCAATTTGAAATGTTCGTTGATTTGGTGGCATTGTATAATAGAACGTATCCGACAAGTGATACCAACCGAGCTGACATTGCTTTGGACTGAATAGATTAATTATTTGGTGCTTGTTTGACCAACTAGGGAAATTCACGGGACATTAGGTGTGCGTGAGGAGAACGCATGGTCTCGTCTGAGTAGAGTGATGACTTTAGCCATATATGAGGGTTGAGAGTTGACTATTCGAGACAGGGATCTAAGGTCAGTTATCGATTTTCCTCAGTCATAGCAGCACGAAGAACTTTTTTCATATCCCTGTCGCGAAAACGGTCGATATTGTTTAGTTGTGGCCCCAGCTAGTTTCTATTCTTATTTTTTTTTCTATTCGGGTGTTAGTTTTCCTTTTGTAGGTTGTCTTCTGTAGGAATAATTCTGAATTAATTGTATTCACTCAGAACTGAAGTATTGTCAGCTATCTCATGTTTTTATACTACTTCAGTACTTATTTGGCATAACCAGTAGTGATCATAGCAATAAATAAATCACGTATGAAGGTGATTGCTTAGAATCGGTATTCTGTTATACTAGTGCTATGGAAATAACTCATGATCCATTCCTATTTCGTATTATTTTTGCAGCTTAATATTAATAACACACCTCTCACTACCATTATACATGTGCAATTCCAACTATCTACAAGAATAGTTACCTAACACAAGAAAAAAATAAGACGCTCTCAAATACCTCCTGCATAGGACTTCGCATTTTATTCAAACAATCGCCGGATAAAATCAGAAACGACACGAGAGAAACCATGAAAAATTCGTTGAGTGATAGAAATGTGAACGTTACCGATTTATTAAAATATAAGCAATGCTCCTCCTAGTCGGCTATTCGGAGTTAATGTTGCCTATTTAGCTAGTCGTATGAATACGATAAATGATAAATTTCCTAAATTCTCGGTAGCCAACTGCTCAGAGCAATTATTACATGTCAACGCCATTGGCACACTTACTAACAACTCTCCCCTTCCTTGGTCAATAACGGAGCAGCAACCGAAGACTGATGCCAATTGCCAGATAAGTATAGTGTGTGCTCATACACACTATTATTGTACTATGATTGCAACAGCCGGCTGAACAGTCTATAGTGAGTGAAGTCTGTTTGATTCGAAAGAAGATCACATAGGGTCCAATAGAGTTCAATTTGCATGATTTTCAATTATATTCGAGTATTCGAAAACGAATCTTGTTCTACATCCATTTTAGACAAAGTGAAAACATTAATAGCCGTAAGCACAAAGCCGTACTAACTGTTTTTAAACCGGACTAACTTTTAAACCGGCCTAAAATATTTGGTAAGCTTTAATCATATATGGCTGCGTTCTGATCTGCGTTACACGTCAATGTTAAAAAACAACAAATTCAAGTTAAAGAAAATAAGTAAATTCATTCCGATATTTTCTTGCAGTAAAATAGCTTTTCTTCGTCAAATATCTCGTTCCATAGGGTTTGAGAACAATTTTGTCAACTTGTTGCCGATATGTTTCTGAACATAGAACTTTAACGTGTTGGATAGTTGAAAGTTGGCCGATGATGTGCAGTACTTTGTAGTGACATAATATGCACAAAAGAAAATAAATTGATATACATATGGATGTTTTTATTCAGTTTGAATAGGCGCTCGTCGAGTTAGAGGTGGCTAAACTACAGACACTTTATACACAGACTAGCGAAGTGTCAAAAATTGCAGCCAAACGGACTGTCAAAAAGTGCAACTAAAGGAGCATGAGGGTTTTGGTTGCTAGTTTTACTGTTTTTCTCTCCGCTAGTCTGTTATATAAAGTGTCTGTAGGTTAAACCATCGGTTGTAATTGGTGCCATGATAGTTATTTCTCGACAAAAATATGATTACTGGTTAAAACCCAACTGTCAAAATTCTCTTTGAAGGGAAATTCCGGACAAACCGTCGCTGGTTAAACACAGTTCATAGCAGTTAATGGAAGAGAAATTTTTTCTCTTTTGTTTACTGCCAACATCTGTGATTGGTGAGTAACGGTTTGTCCGGAATTCCCTTTCAAAGAGAATTTTGACAGTTGGCTTTTAAGCTGGAAATATATGTTTGTCGGGATTTCATACTTTGATTAAATAATTGGTTAAAATATTTCAATTTGAATTTAAAATGAACTGTGAGTGTCATTCTAATTGAACATGATACCTATCGACATGGGGGAGAACATTTATTTTCGTTTCAAGTGAATTTTCACAAGTTTGGAATAAAGATCAATTATCAATGAAGGTCTGCGAATTAAAATTATACACGTTTTTCAGCGAGGTTTAAATAAAAAGAAAACAAAGATCAAACAGAAAATTAAACTTTGACAGAATGATCATTTATATTCTTGAGCGTTTTTTTTGCACTGTGGCAGACAGAATATAGATATATTTCTATAATGCATCAATGCAAATTGGAACGATTTATGCCAAAAATCGAAATAAATATATTGATCACCGTTGTGTTCACAGTAAATTTCAAAACATTTTGTATTCAGAAGTTTTATGTGATTTTATTCTTATTGGAACATTGCACATATTTAAAATCTATTATTTACTCTTAGCTTAGGGTATTTGTGGAGCTAATTTCTAAGCTGTTAACATTCTGATTCAATTTGCTAACGACCAGTGTAAGTAAATTCATAAAATATTGCATTTTACGATCTATATCCAATTGTCATTTGTTTGGATCTATCCCCTAAAAACAATAATTTTCTTTCGTTATTTACTTTCTTTGATGTGTGATACAATAGATATATGGGCAATCATTCGTGAAAATATGTTATCGATTTATATTAACGAATTAAATGGTCCCGCTTATTTCCGCTAGATAAGCAAAAAGAAAAGAATCAAAACAATTCTTATTGTAGTTCTGTTTCTAATTCACAAAAACAACTTTTATCTGAATTGATTGAATAGATCTCAATTTATCTAAACGTGCTCTACTGTAACCCTTTGATGTGCAATTGGAATCAAGCGTGTAGAGAGAAGGAAAGAACGAGGAAATAAAAAAAATGCGGGTAGATAAACACGGTAAAAAAACTTTACACATTTTATGAGCTGTCAAAAAATGGGTATTTTATTGCTTATAACCATTGGTGCTTTTTATTCATTTCACAACTACTCGATGAGATAATGTCAATGGATATACTGATCTTAATAATGAGTTAAAAGTCATTAAGAATTATTTTAAGCGAGTTAACCTGCAAACTAAGGTTCGTAGCGGAAGCTGCAAATTACCGGCCTGCTTGTTTAAACTACTGAGGATGTTGCAAATATGCGTTTGGCATTTTTAGAGCAGCCAAAAGATCCAGCCATTAAAAATATATCCAGTTGGCGGTTTTATTTTGTTAAGTAGTTAAGGAGACAATAATGTGAAATGAATGTTATTTTATTTTTTTTTTAATTCAGAAATAATTCTATTGACAGTATTTTTCATTCTGGCGCGATTTTCATGAATGGATATTTTTCACGCGATTTGTTGTAACAGGTCTGCGAAAAATAAAGAGTAAAACATACCCAGGTTGACGTACAAAAGCTGTATTCATTTATGGATACGAACTCTTTACCCACTAAATGGGTTATTCCACTTTTATTGAAAATGCGTAGTTTTCTACGCATTAATTGGTATTTTATTTTATTAGTGTAGTTCGACAGTGCTTGTCTTTCCTACCTGATAAACTGGCTTATTTATTGCCATCTTTATTGCGAGCAAAGAAAGCCATATTTATCCAGAAGAAAGCCGAAGAGAGGATTGAAAATAACGAAATGTATGCAAGAGAAGCATGACAATTTTTTGCATATTTTTGTCTTCTTCCGGTAACATGATGCTGCTATTTGCATTGCTGCGTTCTGATCAGCAATACACGGCTATGTTAAAAAACTGTACAATAAAGTTAATTTAAAATTCACTGTTTATGCCATTTAATAGTCTGATTATTTCGAGAATTTTTTTATTGCTCAATAAAATGGTGAATCGACATCTTGTTGAATGGGATTTATAACATAAGTATTGTATCAAATAAAATAATTTCTTCGAGCAATTTCATCACAAGATGGCGGCTCTGCAGCATTTTCACGTCATGCGCGTTTTTTTGGAAGGGGTCCACGGTCGAAAATCTATCTCCCGTGATTTTTGACCAGGCGCCAAAAACTAAAGTTTTTCTGATTGCTTATGTCAATAGCGATGTACGTAGGATTTTTTCGATATTTTGGTTTTAAGCGAAATGGCGCAGTTTTGAGTGAAAAAACGCAGAAAATGTCATAAAAATCTACACAAAATCGTTATTCAATAAAAAGGTAAGCAATAAACAATTTAATCCTGCGTACCTGACTAGAAAAATCAATTTTGAATATACTGTGAAAATTTCAAAGCGACGAGAGGACTGGCAACACGGCGGCGCGATAGTTGTCTCGTTTTTTGTCTCCGTTAGTTTATCCGTTTTATCGTGTGTTAAAGCGACCTTCGACGGTGAAGTGGTATTTGATTGTGCGGGAGGAAGACCCTTGCGCAAGCGGAAAATGGAGTTCAACTTAATACTCCCGTTTTGTGCATTAACTTATCATTTTTGGAAAGTGTGTGACGACAATGCAGGATCGACAAAGCAAACTTGTGTGAGGGGCGACTCACAAGAATTTCTGGTTTGTATTCCGGAATCTGGAATTCGAAATATATGCCATACATGCGACTGTGTTGACATCCGATGTCTATCGGCTCTATCAACGATGATAATTGGCTACATCAAGTACCAGCAAAACGATAAGTACAATTTTTTATACCTATCTTATATTAACATCTATATATCTCTCATTAACATTTTCAACACCGCATCAGCACGAGTTGTTTCAACAGAGGGATTAACATCGATAGCCCCTCGGCTCAATCGATGAAGGTTTTGGATTGATGTATGTATCAAGTTGTATTTTGTGTACGTTGCGCATGTGGGTGTGTGTAGCATCAGTGACGATGTGTATCGTGCATCTTGCAGTCATCCAGTCCTTCCGTGTGGTGTAGCAACACACACACACCCAGCCCTTTCGTGTCCCGACTTGTCGACTCTGGGAAGGGTACACACTGCTCAGTCTGGCGGGACGTTCTCTTTCACTTTTCCTTCCGCTAGTTGCTTGGTAGTGTATGCTTCAGCATAGTGTTCTCTGGAATCATTTTCTTGCGACTTTTTGATGATTTGATGATTGTGCCGCTGTAGTTGGCTATATTTTTCGGTACTCATTTGTCGGTTGATTTCGTGTGTGAGGTGGTAGATGATAGGTTACATAGCGGTGCTTTTTGGGCCCTTGCTTGGCTGGGGTGACACTTGCTGCTTGATAGGATTTGTATAGAGTACTTGACAATCTGTAACTGTATTAGTGTGTTCAATGGTTGTTTTCCTCCACCTGTCATAGATGGAGGAAAACAAATCGAAAATAACTATTCGGTCGGATTATTTTCATGTTGGAATATAACCAACCGGAATTGTACGTCCCCCGAATAAGTTTTAAGGCAAAGTAGAGCTTTTCAACACCATTATAAATACTTTACGAGAGCTATTTCTAACGTTTAAATTGGCTGACAGTTTTATATATGACAGCTGGAGGAAAACAAACCTCCAATTAGTGTGAAGTGATTTGCATAGAACACTATTGTTTATACCCTACCATTTCGGTACGGTACCGTGTCTCCTTAGTTAACCGGATCGTCATGTGCAACTCGCCCAGGTTAAAATGCAGCTTCAGTGCACCTTTCAGCTTGTTCACAGTCCTGGCTTAAGACTTTAACTTCTGCCCTTTCTCCCAGTGATGTAGTAATAATCTCTTGTATAGTTGAGCTGTTAATCGTGGGGTCCTCCTTCAACTCGAGTATATGTATGAAATTGTGTATATGTGTGTATGGATGTATATATGTATTACAATGCGTATATGTATGTAGGTATTTGTATATGTATGTGTGTATGAATGTATGTGTATAATTTTATGTATACATGTGTGTATCTATGTATGTATATATGCACAGAAAAAAATATTTTGTAATTTTGAATTTGTTTTCATGCACATATTTGGAGCATGAATATAAATGTAAAATTGCGTTCCACCACAAATACACACAAACTATCGTACTTTCTTCGACAAATTTCATTATAGTTTTACACGTTGATTGAAGATTACAGTTGCATTAAATGTATTTTTAATCTAATATTGCTGTAAAATAAATGACATGTAATATTACACGAACGAAAGTGTAAAATCATACGCTTTTTGATGTTCCCATTAATTGTCAATCAAATTTTTAATTCAAGCTTTGTATGTTTACATTCGTATTGATTTACATGTCGTTCAAATTTCATTATTTTGTTATGTGTGTTTGTGTGTATGTGTATATGTGTGTATATGTACATATAAATGTTCAAAAATGGTTGCATTATACACGGGATTGTTTTGTAGTGCACACATATAATCTATTAATGTGAAAAACTGATACTTCTGGATAGAAGTCAGATCTTCCTCCAATTTCAGCCCCTTGGAGATCTCCAATGGAACAACTTACACAAGTCCAACAGGCAGTGACACCATACTAAGAGAAACGAAAGCGCTGAGGAAAACACGGAGTCTATCGGTTTTTTTATTATGTCCCCTTTTCTTTCTTAAATAAGCAGGAATTCAAGAAATGTGGATGAGAGTCAAAGGAAACGTAAATGGGAGATAAAAATGAAGGTAAAAAATTGCAAAAATGGTAAGTGTTTTAGTACACATTTGTTATGTTATATATACAAATTGAACCAATATACTAAATACGCGTCGATTTCCTGCTTAAATGGAATCGAAAGTCTTACTGTAATGTTACAATCCAATTGATACAAACATTACAGTAAGGCGGGGCTAGTTGATGGAACGATGACCTCGGAACATGTATGGCACTGTACACGAAATGGGTCATCGGAAAGTCAATTGAGCTAACACCTTCCTAAATCCGTGAATCAAGTTATTTGCATGAATATTTAAATACATGCAAACATCTTTTTTCTGTAAATCACTACCAGCTAGTGGGAGATAGGATGGTTAACACACACTCACACACACACACACACACTGTGAAAATTTCAAAGCGACCAAAAATCATTTGCTCGAGTTACATTTCCGGCCAGTGGTTTCGAGAAAAACGCGGTTAAAGTTTGCAGTACACATGGGTTATACATAAAAAGCGTTGCGGCAAAATTGAAAATTATATTTTTGAATTGTTTTCGTTCTCCATGTTTTGGGATATCATTTTTTACATCCTAAAGCACATTTTAGACTAATAAATAAAAAATCAATTGTTTTAAAATTCTACAGTGGAGTAACCGCTTAAACAATTTATTATTTAAGATCCATAATTGACTAAAACGTTATTTTGCTAATAATGGTGTATACTATCGAGAACGTTATAGAGTTGTATTGTTAGGCGCTAGCCTCTCCAAGGGCTTGAAGAGCTTCTCTAACATTACACTTAGTAGTTTGTCAGTTCAGCCAAATCTGACTGTTCCAAATTAAATCAAATGCTTATAGAAAAAGAGTGGAAGCTTACATCTTTTGAAAAGTTTGTATCAGTTGCTGTTCTGCAACACATGAAAAATGCCATAAAAATTATTTATTTGCTTCAGATAATTATGTCGTCCATGGAATAGAAATCTGAAATTTTAGGCTGGTGGGGCTTATTATACCATCCTACCCAACTAGTCTACTAACCATGCATATAGAATTTGGCAGACCTACTTTGCTGAAAATGAAGTAATTCAAATTATCAGCACGATTATCCAATCATGTCTGAAATACCAAAAGTCCAGTAATTTTAATTAATAAATATTATAATTAGTTACTTCCTATAGTCTGCCATCTGTCTGATAATGAATTGATAATTATAAATTTACAAATTGAACCTAATACTGGATGCAGACAAAATTTCTTGGACCAATCGTTCTGAATTTTGCACAATTCTTCTTCTTCACATCATTGCCCAGGCAACTACAAGAGCTTTTTGCAAACTGCTAAATATTATTATTTTACAATAACATGTTAATCGTTGTTTTAGCAATAATCGGATTTTGGTATTAAAGTACTACGAAAAAATCGAAAATCGACCAAAAAATAAAAGCTCCCTTAATTACTTGTGAAATGCTGTGAAAACAACTGTGCAAATGTCTCAACGTTTGTCCAGTAGATTTTGAGTTATGGTGTATACCGCAAAACAAGTTTTCGATGTGGCGCCTGACTGAAAACACAAAGAATCTTTGCACCCCCTTAAGTTCCGACACGATTCAAGCGATTTTTCCGTATTCAACTTTTTGCGTCATTTTGCCAAGTCATCTGTCTAGTCTCAGCTTTCACAGCTCTTTCATACCCTGTGCGTATCTGTTCTATCATAAAGAATTAAACTAAAATTTGTACTACAGCGGAAATGCAAATAGTACAAGATATGCTAGAAAATTATAAATTACGACACAATACAAGCAAGCTCCGATAACATTTAAATAACGATCAAAATGAGAATATTTGTAACAGTTTGTTTGCCGTCATATTTAAAAGTGTTACTTAGGCTATATGGCATGGCTTCATTTACAATTTTTTATTCAATCTTAGTTTTGAACTCTTTCAAAAGCAGTAAAAATATAAATAAACTTCCACTTTCTTATGGTGTTCTTTGTGAGAAGATACAACTAGAAAAGAGAACAAATTGTGATTATATATTTTTTTCCTAATGTAAAAATAACTAAAAAATTCCGAGCAAATTAAACTTCACTCATTTTGATAGCCATAGGTAAACTAACGAACGAAAACAATTTTCATCTCTGAATCCAATTATAAAATTTCGTCCGTCAGTTTGATTCGACTTCTGCTAACCTGCAATATAACTCTTCGATGTGGCGTTTTGAAATGAGCGTGTAGCACCTTCTAGATATAGGACGATAAAGAATATTGAAAAAAATGCATTTAAAATTCGATTACACCTGTTTTTCGTACGAGATAAAACTTGCTTACTTGCCCTCATATGGTTTGTGTGCAACATGGGCCATAATATTGCACATAAAGTTCGAAAAGTTGATTCAAATTATTGAGATGTATGCAAGAGGAACATGGCGGCCTTTTACACTGTTTTCATTTGGCTTCAGGATGCAGCCATTTCTGCAATGACAGGTACTAACGTCTTAGGCCGGACTAAACTCAGGCCTAAAATCAAAGATAGTACCGTCTGGCGGTACCAACTAGATTCAAGCTTACCGCTATAAGAGTACGAAGGAAGAGACAAAAATTACGGGAGATATATGAAAGGAAAAGACAAGTTAGGAAATAGTGTAGTAAAAATGTGGTCGCCTATCTTTTCTCGGTGTATGGCATGCCTTCTAACAGCAAAATGGCAAAAAAGTGTGTAAAAAACTTCCCGAATAAATTGACTACTAACTCAATCGCTAACATCAACTGATTTCACAAAGTCTCCCGAGAAAGTACCTCGCCCGTCTTCAAACTCTGCGATGATGATATTACAGACAAATCAGCAGCGAACTTGTGTTTAACATTTCACAGAGATTCAAAGCGTTCTGTTGGTGCTCCATATTGAAGTCTTTGCTTGAAACAGGGTAAGAAATTTCACTTTTCCGCGTCGCTTTCGAAGGATTGTCTGGGATTTAGTTTCCGCACTTTATTGATAAATGTAGAACATGCTTCGAAATTGAATGAAAATTGTTGCATTTCGCGTAATTCTCAAAGTCGTTCCAGTTATTGATGAAATCGTGAGTGACTGAATGCTTCTGAATCGAGATGGACAGTGAGATGGCTTCTGGCGAGGTTGGGATGAGCTGTGGAGGTGGCTTTACAGTGTTAATGAGTGTGCAGAATGTGAACGAGTCTTTTATGTTTTACTGACTGTTGATGGTGCTTTGAATGATTTTTCCGATGAATTTCGAGAGCTTATATGTGGGGGCGGTGATGTTGGGTGCAGCTGGTCGCGGTGGAGGTCCTGCTTTATGTGCTTTGGTTGTCCGTAGATTCTAGGACAGGAAAGCCGGGTGGTATCTACTTACCTTACCGTTCAGGCTAGAGCCTTGTTGTCTCTTGCTGTATGCAGAAGTCGTCTCCACTCCACTCGGTTCATTGCTGCTTGTCGCCAGCCTCGCAGTCGTCGAAGGGTCCGCAGGTCGTCCTCTATCTGGTCGATCCACCGTGCTCGCTGTACACCCCGTCTTTTGTTCCTGCAGGGACTCCCTCAAGAACCATCTTCACCGGGTCGTCGTCCGACATTCTTACGACGTGTCCAGCCCACCGTAAACGTCCTGTTTTTGCGGTATACGCGATGGATGGTTCTTCCAGCAGCTGATGCAACTCAAGGTCCATTCGCCTGCGCCACGCTCCGTCTTCAATCTGCATACCACCATAGATGATTCGCAACACCTTTCGTTCGAAAACTCCAAGGGCGTGTTGGTCTTCCACGAGCATAGTCCAGGTCTCGTGGCCGTTGAGGACCACCGGTCTAATCAGCGTCTTGTAGATAATTAAGTTCGTGTAGTGGCGAATTTTGTTCGACCGGAGCGTCCTCCGGAGACCAAAGTAGGCACGATTTACCGCCAAGATCCGTGTCTGAATTTCTCTGCTGGTATCATTGTCGGCGGTTCAGGAATCAGGAATCAAAATATATTGGCTTAAATGGCACGTTCCTCGTATGTAGTCGGGGATTTGTGCCTTGCCGTGTGTTTTCATCATTTCCTGAGCGGAAGGAAAGGACAAGGAGGTGTGGGGAAGTAGAATTGGAAGGGTGGGAAAAATAACAGCACAAAACAAAAATAAACAACAGGTAAGTTAAACTCACAAGTAGTTCAACTTGCTTGCGAATAAGCATAAAGCTCTTTACCACATTGGATAAGAAACTTTAGTATTTCTCTGAGTTTCAGTCGTCCAAACATGGTTTCGTCTATATAAGGACGGCCGAAGACTCGAAATCGCAATTGCGCTACCGTTGGACAGTTGCATATCAGATGATATGAAGTTCCGTAGTCGGATTCACATTGATCGCATGAAAAAGACTCAGCGCGCTGAATAGTTGCCATGTGATAATTGAGTTAAAGCCCTGGTCAGCATTCCGCAGTGGAGCTTCGAAAATTGTAGGAGATTTTTCGAAATCTCTGGGCACGGTTGTTCTAGAAACGCCTTTGCTTGGCGACACGTTTGTAGATTTCTCCAATAATTGCGGTGCTCGGACGAAGCCCATGACCGTATTGTTTCCCTTATCCAACTTGTCGAAATTGGCAGCGCGGGTTCAGGACCAACGAAGTCAATCGCTGAACCTGCCCTGGCCAATTCGTCAGCCCATTCATTTCCAGTAATACCGCAATATCCGGGTACCCAGACAAGGTAGATAGTGTTGACAATGCTTAGTTATTCAATTTGGGTTCGGCACGCGATCACTAGCTTGGACCGGGATTTATCTGAGCTCAGGGCCTTGATTGCAGCCTGACTATCGGAGCAGAAGTTTATAACTCTGCCGGACACACTCAGTGGAAGGGCCGATTATACCCCGCACATAATCGCAAAGATTTCTGCAAGGAATACACTACAATACCTACCTAGTGAGTGACATTGTTCCAATCTCATTTCACGACAGTAGACAACAGACCACTTGCGTTTGTTGTTGTCTTTCCATAAAGCCAGACAACCACTCCTCTCGAGAGCGAATCTTCACATGGAGTGTCCTGCAAGGAGAACTACATGTGAGTGTAGTATCGCTGGGAGCAAGAATATCTTCACCCCATGTAACCATTTGTGACCACAATCGCGTATGACTGGTAGCAAGATCAAAATGGTTACTGTTACAAACCTCAGTAACTTGCAGTCTTTATGCACATGATAGTGCTTCTTGTTTGAGGTGTATGTGTATTGGTTTGATATTTTGAAGTGCCTGAAGAGCAGCAGTCGGAGTTGAAGTGAAAGCACCAGTCAACGCCATGAGCGCCATTCTTTGCAGATGGTTTAGCTTTGACTGGACTGTCACCACCTCTCCCCTCTGCCACCACACAAGGCATCCGTATGACAGTATTGGACGTACAATTGTCGTGTG
This sequence comes from Topomyia yanbarensis, assembly GCF_030247195.1. Taxonomy (NCBI): domain Eukaryota; kingdom Metazoa; phylum Arthropoda; class Insecta; order Diptera; family Culicidae; genus Topomyia; species Topomyia yanbarensis. The sequence goes on along the minus strand of NW_026683847.1, from coordinate 1,453 downwards.
AATTCAATTGATGTATTTAGGTTTGAGACCCCAGGTCTTTCCAAGAGTTCGTCTGCACTAACTGATGGCCATGCACGCTTTCTTGACTCTCAACTCAATGTGAGCAGACCAATTCAGTTTGGAATCCAATATGACTCCAACGTATTTGACTTGATCTGCACACAGCAGCTCAGAATCAAAGAACTGCAAGGGACGAACCCCGGTTGTTATTCGCTTCTTCGTGAAAAGAACCATTGAAGTTTTGCTTGGGTTAACTGATAGTTTAACTTGTCGACACCACTGTTCGACGGCTCTTAATGCCTGTTGCATTAAGTCAAAGATTGTTCCGATGCAAAATCCAGTAATTAGTATTTGGTAATCGTCAGCAAACCCGTAGGTTGGAAATCCAAGCTCATTGAGTTTCTTCAACAAGCCGTCAGCTACTAAGTTCTATAACAAAGGTGACAGAACGCCGCCCTGAGGACAACTGCAAATACTCAACTTCCGTATCTCAGCCTGTCGCAGTGACGAGCAAAGTATGCGGTTACTAAGCATTGCGTCCATCCAACCCGAGATACATGCAGGTAACCCATGACCGCGCGTCGCTTCCAAAATAGACTGCAAGGACACATTGCCAAAAGTACCCTCAATATCTAGGAATACACCCAAGCTAGATTACTTGAGCGAGAAGGCTTTCTCAATGTTGTAAACAACATCGTGAAGCAGAGTGATCGTGGATTTTCCACACTGATATGCATGTTGCATTTTGTGCAGTGGATATTCAACTAAACTAACGTTCCTGATGTGAGGATCGATTATCCGTTCCAAAGCTTTCAGAAGAAAAGAACTTAAGCCGATAGGCCTAAAACTCAACCTATTGAATATGTCGAATTGTGAAAATACAAATAGGATTAGGGGTATTTGACCAAACGCGAAATTCAACACTTATTAATGTTGTGTTCCATTTGGTTCTTAAAATTCTTTTTTAATATTTTTATTTTTGTTTCGATCCCATCAGCTAATTTTAAAAGTTTGGAGCGAAAAATCCTTTCCTGATAGAAAATATTCCGTAATTCATGAATTTGCGTTAAGGGGTTACATATGTTGAAATTGGTCAAAAAATCGAAATTTATTCCTCTATCGTAAAGTTTAGGTTCTTAAGAATGTAATTTCAATTTTTTATAAATATTGGAGCAGTGGACGCAAAGTTATAGCGTTTATAGTGAATGGTTTTAATCGAATATGTTTGATATCCTTAAAATTTGAGGGAGATTAATGTTTGGTGATAGTTTATGACATTAGAGGTTCGTGCTTCCTGTTTATTCAATTATTAAACCAAAAACACTTTTGTCTCGTGGAATACAATATATTTTAAAATATTCATAAGCCAGTCGTTGTTCAAGTTCAACTCAGGGGGGCTTTTTAGTATTGCACAGAACTAGAAAAAATCGTAAAAATTTACATGTTCTGCTCC